>NW_027018035.1:0-109744 GCF_032854445.1 Liolophura sinensis | reverse complement strand
AAAGGGAAAAGATGGAAGTTCATGGACATCATGCAGTTCCTAGATGGCTTCACAGAGGAACATAGGTACAATTTTAATCAGAGAAGATAATGCACATTCTGCTTATTGTAATTATATCTAACATTATGTTGATGTGCGGGAAAATATTTAACGTCATATTATAATTCATTTCTCCAGCACCGAAAGCAACTTGGATGTTGAGTCTCAAGAAACTGAAGACAACAAGCCTGAGGATTCCCCTCATGGTTCTGGCGACAGTGATGAAGGCGAATTCAGCGACTCTTGATTTCCAGATGAGGAAGACAGGTCTTCAAGGTTTGTGGTATATTATTCTGTAAACTGTCCTCTTTGAATATACTGTCCTTGCCATGGCAGACAGTTAACAGAAAAGTATTCTGTGAAGACTTCTCGTATTCGACCTGCATCGATTGCAGGCCTATGTCCAACTCGTCTGAGGTTCTGGAGACCTTCACATGTTGCCTCTTCTTCGTATGCTTGTTGTAGTACATAAATCTGTGCTGGAGTACTCTTGCTGTAACATGTTATGGAAGACGCATGTTGCTTTTACAACAGATTTAGCTTTTGAAGGATTCGTGGTAATTTTGGTGTGATATACCCTCCAACGACAAGCAAAAATCCCAAAAGCACTTTCTACAATGCGACGAGCTCTGCTTCATCTGTAGTTAAATATCCTATGGTAAGCTGTGCAGTTCTTTCCGGAAATATCCTCGGGTCAGCTGTGGAGTTCTTTCCGGGAAATGGTCTAAGGAGGTTTTTTTTGTAGAGGGAAGGCTTCATCTCCTACGATTACATAGGGCACAGGTCCAAGGTGCTGTGCATCTGGAAGTGGAGTATCGGGAGACAAGTTTAACTTTCCTTCCGCTAATGCTTTCCCAAGACTTGAATGAGCAAAAATACCCCCATCACTGTTTCGTCCATAAGACCCTATGTCTATGTACATAAACTGGAGATTGGCATCAACTAGTGCCAATAAAACCATAGAGAATGTGTTCTTGTAATTGTAATACAAAGATCCAGTATTATCTGGTGCTTTCATAACAACGTGCTTGCCGTCAATGGCCCCTATCAGATTAGGGAAATTCCACGTGTTGGAAGTTTTCTGCAATTACCCTCCACTCGTTGCTCGTTTTGTGTGGTACCAAGTACAAATCCTTCATTTTGTCCCAAATTACGTCACAGACCTCTGCAACAATATTTGCGACAGTTGTTGCACCTAGACGAAAACTATATGCCAGTGATCTAAACGTTTCTCCTGTTGCCATATTTCTGTAAGAAAAGCAAATATTTTAAATGTTATAAATTTCAGTACTTTATTTATGTTTTGCAGCATCAGCGTACTACCAAAGAGTGCATCATCCACGCCATCTCTCGCGGTTCACTCTACATCTTTATCTACAAGGACATCGTCTCCATCCCCTTCTTTTACAACATCGTCTACTCCAAGAACATGCACACAGAGGAACAGAAAGAAAAGAAACAGCGATGATACAGGCATTGAAAAAGCTATTATTGATCTTTGTACCAGTACTAAGCAGAGGCGGGAAAATCTCACGCAAAGGATGAGGATGAATCGTTCTTACAATCCTTTTACTATAGACTAAAAAATCCACCCAAAGATATTAAGGGAGTAGTGCAGCTCCAGATGGCTCAGATATTCTTCAATGCAGAAAAATACACATCTTCCCCCGCAACCAATCATACCTCTGCCTCGACAGTATGCTCAGTCCTCACACACCCACATGAACCCACCCCCTCCTGTATACCGAAAGTACTCCAGTGAGATGGCGGCATCTGACACTTCTGACATTGTGGCCACGGCTATGCAAGAACTCAATTAATTTGTTCAAGTGATTTTTCGAATCAACAATGATAAACTGGCAATGGACCAGGTATGTTCATTGGGATATTTTTATTTTCGAATCAACACTGATAAACTGACAATGGACCAGGTATGTTCATTGGGATATTTTTATTTTCCAATCAACACTGATAAACTGACAATGGACCAGGTATGTTCATTGGGATAATTTTATTTTGATAATTTCATTTAATTTCTTCATGCTAGTTTTTCTCAGAATGAGTGTTTATTTTATATTTCTCATAGTAATAAAAGAACGGTTTACAAAAGTTACCAGTTCCTGTATACTTGTCTTTTATTTACCTCAAACTGCCAGCCGTTCCTTTGGATCAATTGCTTTTCTGGTCATGCTTTTTTTTCCAGGCTTGGTCCAATCAAAAACAATACAAGTTGAAATTGCTCTTTAGTTAAACGAAAATATCGTTGGAATTGTTCTGAGTTAAGCTCTAAGTCCTTCATGAGATGATGATAACATCCAAACTGTTCTCGTCCTCTTAGTATATCGTGAATCCACCATCTATGTCTTCTCTTTTCCTTCTTTTTCTTTAAATAACAATATACTAATCCAACAATTAGCACAACATCTTCGTCAATCTCAAGTTCTCTCTGAAGACTCTTGCACTTCGACAAGGCCATTTCTCTCTCGTACAAAAAGGTCATACTGGATAAAAATGCGCACTATATACGTCACTCACGCTGCAGTCACGTACACATGGAAAATGACAACACGCGTCACGCTTTACGCAACACGCATCGCGTAACACGCATTGCGTGCGAATACGTAAACATGGAATACCGGTCTAAATGTTAAACGTTGTTTTGGAAATGGATCTTGCGATTATCGACCTGGAAGGCCCTTTACGAACTACGAATGGTATAGGAATGTCGGACTTGACGCTTATATTTATCGGATAAGTATGCCAAATATGAAAGCATACTCGCATACATTAAGTAGCTGTGAGATGGCTGAAGATCCGACTCTGGTACAAAACATTGTAGATGAGCCAATCCCGTAAGCAGTGAAGGGGGATTGCTCTCTCCACTTCTTCCCAAGGAATATCGACCTTCTGCACCCCTTCGCTTGAAAAAGGAGAGGAACAGGAAGGTCTTGCTGGAGGTATTTGACCCCCTTGCACCCAAACTCAATGCCCTGAGATCTGTGGAGCAGAACCAGGATGAGATAATAGGATTGTTTATCAAAAAGACCGACAAACTGGTGTTCAGGCAGACTCCATGGGTAATCGGTAAGTTTCTGCAAGAATGGCAAATGGATGTGCCTATTGGACATCCGCTGGGTGCAGACCCTAGAGCTTTCCTGGAAGGTGCGCGCCCCCAAATCAGTAAAAAGATCGAAGAAGAAATTCAAAGCCTTCGGGGTGTAAAGTTCCAACTTGATCTAAGGTCAGGCTTCAAAAACCTATGCCGGATGGAATTGCTGAAGAGCTCATAGATCCTGTCCTACGTCATAAGCAAGAGGTCTTTCTGCAGAAGAGTGAAATCGATAAGGCGCTCAACCAAGCTTTCCCCCCGGATCCATGAGATTCTGGAAAAATGGAGTGATAGACGTTCTGGGTGGGTCTTCGATCGGGCGGAAACACTATGGCTGGATATCGCCAGGTACTGCCCACTGAGAGGAGGGTCCTACATCCGACTCTCAGCAGCGGTGAAGAGCAAAAAGGCTGTTGTCAACGTGAAAAACATGGATGACCATTGCCTCCGATGGGCTTTTCGGTCCAATTTGTTCCCGGCTGCGGATCATATGGATAGACCCGCAAAATATCCAACTGAGGATGGCCTAATCTTGGCAGGGATAGATGCCCCTACACCAGTCTCACAGATTCAAAAATTGGAGAAACAGAATAACCTAGCCATCAATGTCTTCGGGTGGGACAAAGGCGTCATCATCCACCACCTCAGCAAGCAGCCTGGGGACATGCGCAGGATCAATCTGCTGTTGATTGAGAAGGCGGGCACTGGGCGGGCATGCGGGTTTAAATTGACAGTGCTTGGCGGTGGTCAGAGCTGCAGTATTATGTGCCAGGAAGCTGCCATGCCTATGGTACAGTTCACAGGTAGCACTGTTGAGGGCATGCCCTACAAAGGGATCTTCTTCTAGGTCTGCAACCAGGAAGGAAGGTACTAACTGCTGCTGCATAGAGCTGAAGGACAGCCGTCCCTAGTGTGTGGGTCATTGCCGCCCCGACCATACAATTTCTCAATCTCATCAGGCATCATTCCATCAACCTTGTCTGCTAGTATACCCCGGCCCAGGTATTGCTTGGCCTGTCCCCCGGCTGTCAGCGCTGCGAGCCGTTCACGCTTTTTCTGTTGTAAAGCAACTGTCGTCTGTTGTGAAGCTGTCCCAGTGGTTGCAGTTCTCACTGCCAAGGCCTCTTCTGGCTCCAGAAACAGGTCAATAAACTCATCACAGTCCATTTTTACACGCAGTGTCTGTGGACAATACCTTGTCCACTCCCTAAATCTAATATACTCGTAAACCTCCCATCCCTTAACCCCCAAAACTAAGAACTGGGTGCTTAATAAGATTGCCTCCCACATGCTTGTTGTTTTTTTTACGTAGTAACAGTAAAAGTAACAGAGTACCCTATCATTATGAGACGAATCCTTGTTTAATTAGCATGTCGCCATGGGGAGGGCAACGTCAACGACCATGCATGTAGTAGTATACAGAGTATAGGTTCTCGACCACCATCACCTTGGCAAATAGAGGCTCCCAGCCCCCATTCCCTTCCCTGCTTCTGGGGGTAGTATACACACTATTTGTTCTGGCGCACCCTCTCCTCGGGCACCCCCCCCCCCCAGAACATCATTCGGAAATAGCGGTTTTCAGCTCTTGCCGAGCTAGTTTTCGGCCGCGATCTATAAGCTGTTTTTTCGTCCTTTCATCGATCTCTACGGCGTTGAATGCCTTACGAGACTTAGCGCGTATCTCCTGCTTCAGATCAGAGTAGTTCTTGAGCTCATGAACGATTTGCTTGAACTCTAAGTCCGAAATAACACCAGCAGATAATGCTGTAGATACCTGCGCACGGATGCTGTTAACTTTCGCCTCAGGCAACAGCCGTATATCGTTATGTTTCTTGGCCTTTGCGTGAAGTCGGCGGCTAACGAATTTTCCGGCAACATTTAAGACACCGCAAGCTAGGGCCGCAGCTTCCATGGCCAAGACAGCAGAGGCTGCATATATTGTTGAGAGTAGTCCCACACCTGCAACCCCTTGTAGCAAACCGGACGTAAGCATGGCCGAATCAAGGGCCTCGGCGGCTAAGACACCGCGCTGGTACTTTTTGTACAAGGCCCGACGGAGATCTCGCTCAGATTCAAGCTGCCTCTGTATTTCGCTGATATACTGCAGACGATGGGCGTGCGCCACGCTCTCCGGCGGCGCGGTCAGGGGGTTTTCAACCATAATCGTCGGGGCCAAGGTATGGTCATCCGTGATCGCCGGGTACAGTCGTCCCATATTGTCCGTCCTACGAATCAATAACGTCGGTAAACTCTAAATCATCATCAGTAATATTATATCCTATAGATTTCTTCGATATTGAAAACGCCCGCTGCAAAGACCCGTATATCCTCGAGAGAGCTCCGGATGACTGGGCCGCCCTGGGCCGGTAATTTGATCATAAGTCTGAGCTCCTTTCCATTGTGCTCTGCAGGCCACTTTAGTTCAAACCCGGAAATCATGGAGGGACGGCGCTGAGAGGCCGTGCCAAGTTTGATGTTGAAGATAGGTATAGATCTAGGGGTTTTTTCGTAGTATGGCCATAGACACGCCAAGACGCAGGGTCTCTACACCCGGCGCCGCAGTTAGTGTGAAGTAACCTCCTCCTTCCATAGCTATATGACAGGCAGTGGTTGGTACCCACGACACGAAAGAGGTTCCGGAATTGAAAACTTTTTTCACATCGGCCACGGTGGTCTGGACCAACATTGGGGTCACCTTCACATCTATCACCCATTAGGGGTCGCGAGCTCTGGTAAGAACAAAGCGGTCTTCAAAGCGAATTAATGACAGTTGTTGTTCTTCATTCACCTCAGACGGCGACCTGCGCTCTTGGTCTGCAGAGGATGAGACATCTTGAAGGGAAGCAAACGTGGCAGGTTCTGCTTGCCCGGCCAAGGATGCATATTCTAGGCACGGGCACAGCCTTCGACGCGCAAAAACAGTTTGCCGCCAACGTTGAAGACGCCATTTCCTCTCCGATCGACCTTCCGTCTGCAATCAAACGCTACCAGGACGTGCTACAGTATGCCGGGAGCGCTGTAGACTTTGTGTATGGCATAGGCCTATATATGGCACCCAGCGACATGCTTCTGCAGATCGTTGATGTCGCGAACTACAACAACAAAATCGTCGTAGCCACAGAGGACCACACGCTAGGCGCCAATGAGGGTGTGAACGCTAAAGTGCCGCCCACTTTGCACAAGCGCGCACCTTCCCACGGGATCGTTGAGCCACAAGAAAGCGTCCCACCACCCACCGCGCGCGTTCAGCATGTTGCAGTGCGCCGCAAAGCGGCTGAAGAACCCCTATATCCAAACCAAAAGAATCACGATGCGGAGAAGACAGCCATCGTCGTCGCTGGGGTTGGTATCGGCTTACTGCTGCTGTGGATTATGCGTTAAATACTTGCGAACAGCCACGAGCATTAGGCCACCTACTGCGACAAATAGAGCCCAGACATTATCGGCCAGTCACCCAGCCGCTTTCCTGAGAAGATTCAGTAGCCAGTAGCCAGCCCCCTCCGGACCCGCCAGCCAGCGCCAACTTTATCGCTAGCCCCAGTGTCGAGATCGCCATCCCAATTGCCGTGAGAATGGAGACCACGGTTATTCCCTGCTCCCGGAAGAGGGTGCGGACGCGCTCGGCGAGAGTGGTATCCTTGTGTAGGATGCAATCGATCTGCTTGATGCGGCGTATTTGCGTGCGCAGGGCTTCGCCCGTTAAAGAGGCTGCTTCGAGCCGGGCCACTCTCGTCCTCGAGATTCCTTATCCGGTCTGCGATCCGGCTCCGGGAGAATTCATCAGTGGCCTCCCCCAACTTCTATTTTTGTTTTGCGATATCCTTATCGAGACTTAACAGATTGGCGAGGTTATAGGCGTGTTCGCCTTCCGAGGTCTGCAGTGCCTTGTCAAGCCCCAGAATTTCTCGCATGGGAAGAGGAGGGTCGTTTATTGTTTCAAAAGCCCGCCCGACCTCACTATCCGTCAAGCTTGTTTCCAGTGTGTGGACAGCATCATTGGCCTTTTATGTTGGTTGGTTTAAATCATTCAGCTCCATGGTATCTGCCTCGGCGGCCGCGGCATCGAGTTCTCAACTCGCTGTCTCCAGGGCTGCGACTGCTGCCGGATGTAACGATGTCTGTTCTCTTCTTTTCCAATCTATAAAGCCCAGCCCCAGTCGAATAGCATCACCCCCTCCTTTTTGTTTGGCGATTGATGGGAGGGCTAGCGGTTCACCTGTTCGTTTGTTGATGATATTCACATCGCGGTACTTCTTGAGTCGCACTTTCCCTTCGCTCATCTCAAAATTCAAGTAATGGCGATTGAGACTATTGGTGGGGAGGCCATACCTCTCCTGCAAGATTTTGTAATAATCATTAACGGCATGCGCTAAAATCCTTCCTTCTTCGGATTTGATGACCTCATCAAAGCTTTGTTTCTCGGTAGCATTATTACCTGTAATGAGAGAGGCCTGTAAGTCGCCGACGTTGTTGTCCTCTCTGGCATCGTCTTGGGCGTTGTCCTCTCTGGCGTCGTCGAATGCCGGGATATCAAAGCCATAGCCTGGCATAATCCTCGTATTGAACATTGCAAGGTATACCTTCAATACACACAATGGATGCATACGGACGCAGGCTAAACCCTTTTAGAACACTCCGTAAGACTCGGGGGGTACAAGGTGTACTGCAGTCCTTGGTCGTTACCAACAACCCTAGTACGATCGACCAGAATTAACAACTCTTGGTCCGCTTCCCCAATTTAGGAGCAAATTACGTCATTGTGCCCGGTACCGTGCGCTTGGCCTTCTCGATCACGATCAATTCATCCGACCCGAACGCCACAGTGGTCGGGAATCTCGGACGCGCAGTAGTCAAGAAAACCACGATCAGAATCAGCGGGAATGAGGTAATGTCCATCGACGACTATGATGTATTTCATTGCTACGGCGACTTATGGCTGACCAAAAACGAACGGCAGAATGCGGCCTACCAAGGCATCGGCAGCGAAAACATGCTTAAACTTCGAGTCGGAGCGGAGGACGCAAGTGACGACGATGCTGAAGAAAATGCCATCGTTCGCGCCTTTGGCAGCCGGTTCCACATCCCGCTAGACTCCCACTAGACTACAGCTTCTAGATAGCCACATGCCATTCTATCAGAGTGCCTTGGCCGACCGACTGGAGTACGAACTGTCGTTCAACGATTACGGCCGGGTCATCCAGGCAACAGACGATGACGACGCGACTTACACCATCGACAACATCAGCCTGGAGTTCGATATGGTCACCGAAGAGGAGCTCGCTAGACAGATCCGCACCCAGTTTGCCGGGGGCGTCTCCATTCTGTATGATCGCGTCCTCCGCCACAGAAAGTTTGTGAAGGACAAGTCTGATACTCTCTGGACCTAAACACGCCCGCGAGAGCAATGAAGGGCATCCTCATGCTGTTCGAGACTAAAGGAACCCCGTGGAAGAGGAGGTCGGAATCCTTCTACAACCCGAAGATCACCAAAGTAGAAGTCACAATAGAAGGGGTCCCCAATTAGGTGTACAGTCAGGGCATACGGGCGTACCAGCAATGGGGCGAGGTCCAGAAGTTCTTCGCCAGCTCACCCCTACGGAAGCGGGACCCTGGGGTGACCAGGGTCGTAAAAGACTTAGGCCTGACAGACGTCTCCCTGGAAGAGTTCTTGGCGCACAAGCACGCCTTCTGGCTTGACCTTCGGCCAAGCGACGATGACGAGCTGCATGGAAGTGGGAGGCGCGTTCTGAACGCCAGCGAGGGGGTTACGATACAGGTGACAAGAGAGAGAGAAGATCCCGGCGTGTTGAACGTATATCTGTATGTGATCATGGACGTAAAGCTGCACATCCAGAATGGTAGATTCGTTAACGCGCTTTATTGATGACGCCCACTGCGCGATTATCTGTGGGCAGACGAACTGCAGCAAAACAGTCTTCGTGCTGGACCTGCTTGAGGGCCCTTTGCGCGGTTTCTTTCATCACATTGTGATCCTGTGCCCCACTCTTAAGCATAACGAGGCGTACCGGTGGCGATGGATACAGTCTGACCCTGAGGTCTATTGTTTTGACACCGGCGAGCGGCTCAACGACTGCCTGAGAGCTTTCTACAGATTGTTCGAGGGGGGGCCTACCCTATACATCATCGATGATTGTAGCGCGTTGGAGGCGATGAAGAAGAAAGAAAAAATGCTGTCATTCATGGCTTTCTCGGGCCGTCATGCAAAGCAAATCGTCTGGGTCCTCACTCAGAAATACAACGCCGTCCTGAAAGACTTTCGCGAGCAGACAAGGTGGGTGGCTTTATTCCACTGCAAAGATCGGCACTCGTTCAACGAATGCCTGGAGGAGAACCACATCATCGAGGCCGAGAGCGAAAAGGCAGAGGTTCGACAGAAGGTCAAGAACATTCCGCATTCTAAGCTCCTGCTAATGACTGATACGCCCGCCACATTTTAGATTATATATTAGACGTAGGCGCCCCTTTCCAATGAAGCATGGATACCGACGAGCTTATAGACGAGACCCCGACCCCAGCCAACAAGATGATGTACGGCAGCACAGGGATAGGCTGGCGGCACTTGCGGCGGGTGGGCAGGCCAAGCGATATCTTGGAAAAGACGTAACAGCCGCTAAGATCGACGCCATGAGCGACGAAGACGTTGAAAGGTTGTACTCCCGGTACGAGGCTAAGCTCGGTGCGCGGATGGTTGACGGTCTCGGAGGTATGTTCTTGAGATCATATGTAAGGGCGGCCAGCTGGCTCCTACCTATCCCACCCGAGAATTGACCAAAGCTAATGGCACAGCTCGCCACCGACCCATTTGTTGAACAGGCGATTAGCAGTGCTAGCTGCTGGCTGCACTACTGCTGTTGAAAGTACTTAGCTCCGTTAACCATGGCGTTGACCACTCCTGAGCACTGCTCATTTAACAGCTGTCCTAGAAATGAGCCGAATGATGCAGAAAAACATGAGCACAACGAACCCGGAAATCCCGATGGAAGAGGAGAGGGTGACAGCGGATTGTACGAATGAAGGCCCTGCGAAGAATCCCCAAAAAGTCGCTGCGGGTCGAGCGGGTGCTGCAGCGAGAAAGGCCAAGGCTGAAAAGCTCAAGGACGAGCTTTGCGAGGCAAAGGCTGCTTTACTTGGCGCAGCTGATTCTACCAAGAAACAGCCGGATTCTACGAAGGAGGGGGTAGCCACAGATTTTGCGAAGGAACGAAGGCACACCAAATAACCCACTGGAGGGCGCCCGTCTCCCGTTGGAAGCCTTGAATATACGCCTCGACCCTTTCTATATAAAGCAGCAGGTCTACTCTACCCAGTGACGGAAAAGTGCTAGTCAACGCGGCCTACCACGCCGGTGTTGTCCTGGCTACTGGGTACGCTCGTCTCGGTCAGATGTTCCTGAAAGGAGCCCTCCCTGGTGTTAAGTTGGACTTAACACCCCGTGACGTCGGCATAGTTATTGCAGATGTAGGCCTGGCCATCTTTTCGAAGGAACTGCTAATTAAACAAGGGCTCCTTCCTTCCAATATAATCCAGTAAAAATGGCCTCCATCGCAATGATGGTGAGCGGCGCCCTCGTAAAGACTTTGGCCTTCCGCGGGAGCAGCCATATGTTTTCAATGCTGAGGAGTTCCGGTGTCGACGAAGAGCGGAGGCGCCATGACCGCGCTGTAGAGCAGCTCCAAGCCGCCCAGGAAAAATGGGCCCCAAAGCGCACTGAGCGCTTGGACTGGATCAACGATGAACTCCGCCGCCAGGGCCACGCTGTCCAAACGTTCCGGGATGTCGACGCTGCAATCCGCGAGTATTCTAGGGTCACGGGCTAGAGTCTTACACGCGACGCACGCGAGGCGCTGCTGGGCACAGAGCCAAAGCTCTCCGATTTCTATGTGCCTAGTGAAGATCAAAAACACCGCGAGATGACCTTTGTCATCCTGGGAATGTGTGTGGTTGGGGGTGTGAGTCACGGAATCGCAAAACTAACCAAGTAATCCCAACTGACTGTGCCGGACTCACCATCGAGCTCCTCGCCATATGACAGGCACAATCTTAGTAGTGATGTGGTTTTGCGCACGCAAATACGCCGCGACGATTAACATCTTTTTCGTCGCAAATCTGTTAGAGGGCTGCTAGAATACCTTGATGACATGGCTAGTTAGGTGTCTGCTCGCCTGGCTAATATCTACTACAGCCCTCGTGGGTACTGGAAGGGCCGCACGGCCATCCAGAAACTTGCCACTGCGGCTAAGATCTCCGAATATGTGACCCGGGCCTGGCTGGAAAAGCAGGCTATCTGGCAGATATACATGCCCCGTCCCAGAAAAATACCGAGGCCTATGTTCGATGTTTCCACGCCGAATGACATCCACCAAGCCGCTCTTCTATTTCTACCACATGATCGGCGAGGCGGGAAGCTGTATAAGTACGCGCTGACAGTTGTTGATGTCGCTTTTCGCTACAAGGAAGCCGCTGTCATTTGTTTGTGGAAGCTCTAAGTAATGAGACGAGACTGATCGGTAAAAACCCGAAAGTCGCCATCAAGGCACAAGAGGTGCCACATAAGCCTTCCTCAACGGTTCCGGGTCGCCCCGTTGGACTTAATGAGCGGAAGATCCCCGAGGGTTTTGGCGTTCGTTATCTCCATCAGCCTGGAGAGCTGGAGGGCGGTCGCCGTCGCTCAACTGATCCTGTGTGGTCTCTAGAGATATATGGGATGGCCCGCGACGGGGATTCGTTCGTGAGGAGTTGCTTATAGTGCCTCCCGATACTCAGCTTCCCCCGGATGGGGTTCTACGACGCTAGTAGTTTCTTCAAGAGGATGTCCATTCCTGTGGGCGCCGTCAAGGAGCCGCATCTCTATGGCCATAAGCCAAGGTGTGGACACCATCTTGGGCGATCCAGCGCTTACTATCGAAGGGGGACAGTGAGACCTTATTCAGGCCCATAGATATGGTGGCGCTCTGATCGCAGCACGTCCATACCGTGGCGGAAGATTTTCTTCTCGAAGATGGCCTCTTTGTACTGCTTATGGCGGATGCGCTTTTCCACAACTCCCTTTTTCACGCTCTTGGCCTTCTTAATATTGGCTCCACCCGTCTCCAGAATTGAGTACATCTTGGGACGCAGACCAATGTATTTAGCGATCGGCCGCCCCGCGCACTCGTCCTTCATTTTCCCCAAGACCTTCATATTTGCTACGCTGTGCACAGGGTGGTCATGTGGGTAATCTGAAGTGTCGTACAGGTTTGCATTCTCAGCCATATGCCTATAAACAAACTCAGTCTGAATTTCGAGTAGCACACTATCCGTGTCAGTGTAGAGGAGCTGGCAGCACTCTCCGTACTGGGCCTTCATGTGTTGTAGTAGAAGTCGTACATCAGGTGCTTTGAGAGATCTAGAATGCTCATGCCCACGTAGATAGGTCGGTTTAGGACTAGACGGGTGGCTATCAAGCGTTAGAGCTTGTCGTCTTCTTCAGAGCGTACCAGCTTGACGTCCACACGCTTCCGAAGGTTCTCCATCGTTTTTCTGAAGACCGAGTTGTTCATTATCTTCTCGAATTTACTCCCGGTCTTTTTTCGGAGCTTGGTGTTCATCCTGATATAGGGTTTCATCCAAGGGCTCTGACCAATCTCAGGGCCCGGTGAACCTTTGTCAGGCGCATTCCCAGAGATAGATACAGCTGTAGGTTCCGGTAGTGCAGGACGTACCGTTCCTTGTTGCGGAGGTTGGGGACCAGCTTTTCGACCTCGGTAGGCGCTTTCTTGCCGAGAAGGCTGTGCTGATAGTCTGACATCCACTCCTTCTGGACCACCAGACGCTCCGGGGCTAATGGGTAGCCGTTATGTGCGTTATGTAGGCCGACCGGATACTCTAGGTGGACCTCGAGGATGTAACCGGAAGGACTGTCGTGGGGGTGGGTAGCAATCGTTTCACCGAGACGCCGCTCGTCATCTACCCACTGAAAGCCGCCCTTTGAAAGGAACTGACTCATAGCCTAGCCATATAGGTTATTGGCGTCTAAGTATTTGATGTAGCTGTTTGGACTTTCTGGGTTGTATCCCTATACCTGCGGATTATTGGCTTTGGCGTGTCGCTTACTTACCATGGAGATACCTCCTCACAACCCCCTCTCAATGAAGAGATGTTGGACGTAGTCGGTCAACAGCTCCAGCTCTACCCCGGTCTTCTTGAACAGCGCATCCCACGAGAGACCTGGGCTCGTAAAGTAGTGAGCGGGGTCCAATCCATATTGCCGTAAACAAGTCTTCCAGAAGGCCTCAAACACATCGGCCAACAGGAGCATGTGTGTGCGGCAGTAAAGATCTGTGTAGTCCCCCAGATTGGTGCAGTCAAATGCCTTCCATACCTGTTTCGCATAGATGTAGTCCTCATCGCTAATGCCTCCGACTTTGATCTTACTGTAGAAAGTCTCTTTGGGTGGGAGGCTGGACTCGTCGAAGCGCTCCCAGTCCATATACTCATAGTGGTAGACGCCCTTGCTCATGAGCTACTTACGTTTTTCTTCGGCAGGCTCATACCGGGCTGTGATGTGGAAAGCCTCAGGTTTGTTGGCCTCTACCAGATTGTCAAGGGAAGTCGGTAAGAATTGAACGCTGTCGATGAAGCGGAGCTGCCCCAGCGAGAAGGAGATGTACTTTTCCGTGTTGTAGGGGATGCAGGAGATGCGGCCCTCCACCTGACTTATGGCTTGCTTCAGGAGGTGCCCGTCGTAGCCCCGTAGGTTGTGGAAGACTGCTGGTATGGCTGTCTTGGGACCCAGCCGCAACTTTAGGCTGCATACGTTATGGGCCACGCCTCTGTACTTGCCGGTGATATGGCAGTGATCGAGCACAGAATCGGCACCTAGAGGCTTCTCACACACGTGACAGGTTGCGGCGTTGTTGTGGGCCTGCCAGTCCTGGGGAGTCATCCTCATGGCTATAGAGTTGGCTAGAACATTTTTGATTTCCCGCTCCTCCTGTTGGAGAGGTCTGAGGAAGTGTTCCGTCGCGTTAGGGCTTTCGTATACCACGGGGCGTTTTGTGTGGCCGTCGCAACGCACAACAACATAGCAGTAACTGCAGGGCTCGTGGGGCTTGGCGGCGGGCCTTCAACCTTTTTTGTCAGAGCCTCGAAGTCGGCATATATGATGAACGGCGCCGGTAGCTGTTTGTGGTGGTTCTGGAAGGAGAACTTGTTTTCCCCCTCCTGGAGCATCTCCAACCTCACCGCCGTCTGGCCAATCCCTCGGCATTCCAGCTTATGCGTCGCGAGCAGGTCCTCCCTTTTCTAGCCGTGTAGGCAGCGCTCGCAGAAGTGTTTGCGATTTGGCGCCTTACTTTCTTATCCAAGTATAATGGAATTTACCTGCCTTCTCAATCAGAAGCAGATTGATTCGGGGCGTGTTGCCGGGCTGCTTGTTGAGACGGTGCACGATCACACCCTTGTCCCACCCGAACACGTTGATGACGAGATCGTTCTTTTCCTCCAGTTTAGGGATCTGAAGGATGGGCGTGGGGGCGTCGATCCCCCCCAAAGTCAAGACCATCGTTGGTGGGATACTTTGCTGGTCTCTGAGGATGTCCGGCGGCTGGAAATAAGGCAGACCGGAGTGCCCATCGGAGGCAGTCGTCGTCATTGATGACTGCTTTCTTGTTACTCACAGCTGCAGGTAGGGGGAATGTAGGACCCGCCTCTTACTGGCTGATACCTTACAATGTCAAACCAGACTGTTTGCACGCTATTTACAGCCCACCCTGACCCTGGGTGCGTCCATTTTTCTAGCGCCTCCTGGATTGTGGGGAAGACCTTATCTAGAGCCCCGTCAATGTCACCGACCTCCAGGAGGGCCTCGTGTTTGCTGCAGAGTTCTGGGCTGGTATACTCTTCACTGCCATCGGCGTGGGCCTTTCGCAGCTGAACCCTGAGGCCTGATTGGAACTTAACCCCGTTGAAATCAAGATTTCCTGAAATGAGGTACTCTCGATAGACAACAGCGATGTCTTCCACCACCACCAGGACCTCTTGAAGACGGCCCAGTACCTGGGTATCGACAGATCTGAGGACTGGAACGTCACGCGGATTCGCGTCGGGGCTGGAAACAAGGATGAGACCGAAACTAAAGACGCTGCGATCGCGGCTTCTCAACTAGAACCAGCCGGCCCCGGTGGGGGGAAGGCCATTCGAGAAGATTTAGGGTTCGTCGATTGGACGCGGGTAAAACCAAGCTTACGGGCTCAGGCTGTTGAATACCTTCAGACCATAAATCGGGAGTTGGGGGAGGCTGCAGCTGCCGCAGCCTATCACATCAGTAGGAAACTGCTCTAACCGACGCCGAGCATGACGAGGTTCTTGGATTTATAGATGACCTCACTCTCGAGCTCAGGGGGCTTGACCAGGCCAGGCACCGCATCCGGGGAGAGCTCGTTAACAACCTCGTCAAACTAACCGAGGTGGACGCTCGCATCGCCTACGAGAAGCGTAAACTGGAAAGGGCTGACTCTGGAGGCGTCGACGAGTTTACCAGGCGCCGCATCGCAGAGCAATCTGCAGGATGAAAGGGCCCCCCGCCTCGAGGCTGGTGCGGCGACTCGAGAGGCTCTCCAGACTCCGGTCAACCGACTGCGAGAGACCATCAACCGCATCCTCCATGAAGACACCACGTCCGCATACTCTTTCGCGAGCAGAACTATCTTGTATGTCATGTGTAACATTATAGATGGCGTAGTATGAGATCTTTACATATTAACGGGAAAGACGTAATCGTCCGTTACTTTTGAATCACAATCTGATCGGTTAAGGTCTGTAACGCTCGTCATTTCCAAACTTTATCTAATATCGCTTAACCTGGGGCTAGGGGCCGTAAAGGTAGCCATGGTCATTACATCAGCTTGATGGCTTTATGAACAGTTGCAATTAAAGCGCGACTGGGATACTTGTTTAATTGTTATTTGACCTGGAACTGATTCACGGACTACGAATTTGAACTTTGATATGGAATTCATGCCTGGAATATTGATTGTCTGCCCGGCATCATTGAAAACTGATGACCGCTTCTCTCTTGTGTGTTACCGGCTTAATAGCAAATAGGAATAGGATAATAGTAAAATGTCTCACTACCACAAAGATCGTCTTGCTCCTTTGTAGAAAAAATTAGGGGGAAATGACGAATCAGTAATACTAAGGTCGATAGCAGAATAAGTGCCATTACCGGGGTGTAAACAGGAATTAAAACCATCATTAAAAAAACACATTTCTTCCTTATAGGAAGTCTTCAACTATCTTGCCCTTATTATTTATTACTGCCCCATAGGGGGTAATGGGAATAAAAATCTCCCATTAATATAAAAGGTTTTGCTAATTGTTCTATTAAATTATGTAACTACTACAAACTACAAAGCTGACAAAAGCAATTGGGACCACGCAGAGGCAAGGCATGACCAAGCCGATTGATCGGACCGGGCCCATCCGACCTCCCGTCTCTCCCCAAGTAAGGGCCAAAGTGGCGTGTTGGGCGTGAGGATCTAGCAAGACCAACACGCCCTCAGCCACCAGGATCCAATCCTCGGAAATTACGGGTCGCAACCCACGGCAAACAGGTAGCTCCCCGGTTGCCTCTCACACAACCAAGAAGATTTGAGCCTATTATATTCACTGGGCTCACACAGGAGAGCTCTAGGTTAGTCGACTTTAACGACAAGCTTGCCTAGAGGGCTGAGGTCCTATTCCTATCACCCCGGAAACCCCACGGAGGAAAAGGCCTACCACACCACATGGAAATATGGTATTTTAAAAGGCCTCGCGGATATGGGATTAAAAGGTCTATTACCTTGATTTATATCAGAATTTTTATCTAATCGTCAGTTTAAGGTACGGGTTGGGTCAACTCTGTATGACTCTTGTGAGCAGGAAATGGGTGTGCCCCAGGGCAGCATTCTATCACCTACTTTGTTTAGCATAAAAATGAATAGCTTGGCAAAAGCATTAACATCTGGCACAGAGGGTTCTTTATATGATGGTGACTTCCTGATATGCTATCGAGCTAAGAATATGAATAACATCGAACGTCAGTTGCAGCTTTGTCTCAATAAAATCGACAAATGGGCAACTGTAAACGGTTTTAGATTTTCAACGTCTAAAACCGTTGGTATGCACTTTTGTAATAAACGGAAACTTCATATTGACCCTGAGCTTAATTTTTGTGGTGAACAGGTTAAAATTGTTGGAGAAACAAAAGTTTTAAGGTATAATTTTTGATAGTAAGCTATCTTTTGTACCTCATATTAAAATGCCTAAAGCTAAATGTACAAAGGCTCTCGATATAATTGAGGTCGTGTCAAGCACCGATTTGGGGTGATGACCGCTTAGTTTTACTTAATTTATATCCGTCTCTGGTGAGGTCTGAATTGGACTATGCATCCATCATTTACGGTTCAGGTAGGAAGTCGTATATTAAAATGTTGCATTCTATTCATCATCAAGGTTTGAGGCTCAGCCTTGGTGCTTGTAGAACCTCACCAGTGGAAAGTTTATACGTGGAGGCAAATGAGCCTTCTTTATATAACCGACGTATAAAACTAAGCCTTCAATATGGTACAAAGCTTAAAGCACATCCAACAAACCCTGCCTACGACTGTGTTTTTAATCCATGTTATGTAGTTAAATTCAATAAATGTCCCAACAATATCCCTCCCTTTGGTCTTTGTATACAGGGCCATATTGTGGAAGCCAACATTAAACTTTTGGACATAGACCCGGTGTCTTTTCCGGAGTCTCCCCCATGACTTCTTCCAGAACCTAAATTGATATATGATCTACGTAAACATAATAAATCACATACAAATCTTCTTATAATTCAGCAAAGTTTTGCAGAAGTCAAGGCTAATTATCCCGATTACAAATTTATATATACTGATGGGCCAAAGGATGGGGACAGAGTTGCGGATGCGGCTGTCTTAGAACAGCGGGTCACTTCTCTTCGTTTACCGCCTTCATCCTCTATCTTTTCTGCAGAGGCCGGGGCTATACTCCTGGGCTGATCATATGTTTCTTCTGAGCGTGCCCAGAGAGCAGTGATATGCACTGACTCGTTGTCTTGTCTTTTGTCAATTGAGAATAATAAATTTAAAAATCCATTAATTCTTGAGATTATAGCCTTGCATAGAAAACTGATTAAAAGAGGTAAAGATATCGTATTCTGATGGATACCAAGTCATATTGGTATCCATGGAAATATAGTCGTAGACAGGGAAGCGAAGGCTGCCCTATATAAACATGTATCTCCTTTTAAAATCCCGTATTCTGACTTTCGCCCAAATATTCTTAAGTATATTCGTTGCCTCTGGCAGGGTGAATGAGACTTGCAGATCCATAATAAACTGCATGCCATTTATCCTGTCATTGGCCACAATTCTTACAGTTGCGGAATGTCTCGCCGATACCAAGTAGTTTTAACAAGGTGTCGTGTCGGGCATTCTCATCTAACACACAATTTCATCTGCCCAATATGGCATCAAACATATCCTGGTTGACTGTGTAGACTTTGCCCATGTTTGGCCAAAATTCTACACAGTCAACTCTATATGTGAATTATCTGCCAGCATCGCTGACGATGTTGTCATAAATTAATTGAAGGCTATTGGCCTATATCATAAAATATAAATTTTAACTGTCTGAAATATTTATAGATAAACTGTTTTTACAATATGCTGGTTTTCGAGTTGTAAGTCTTATTTTTCTTTTTATCTGATTTTAAACATGTCTGTGCTTTTTGTTTTACTTTTGATGTTCACGCTATCGTCTCGAAAACCGTAATTGTCTCGTGCTTTCACTTTGTTCTCGCCACGATATGGCTGAAATATTGCCGATGTGGCTCTAAGCCATAATCATTCATTAATTCATTTAGATGTATTTAAGTGAGTTTTGTGAAGACAACGGGCTATAGAATTTGATGATTGGACTGGCTGTGTTATTTCAATAAAATTTACCTTAAAGCCTCGACAATTCTACTGTACAATTTTGTCATATTGTCGTAACCTTTGATCTATGTACATATATATGTGTGCCGATAGATGGCGCATCAGGTCAACTAATGACGTGACTATATACGGGAGGAGACTGACACGGCGTGGAGAAGCTCTCGGGCCTCCTCAAAGCGGCGACAGGCTAGCTGCCTGGACAAGGTTGGCAACCATAAACCTTGGAGTGTAAGTGACGGAATGACCGCCATCTATCGGCGCACCCCAACTGTCCTATTGCTTGGTGAAAAAAAGTTGGAACCTGCCACCGGTTGTCTGTTCCATTCTTTATTTTTGGATAAGGTCGTCAATTTGTTACTCCGGTCGTAACAAAATATAAACATCACGGAGGGAGACGTACAGGAGATTTATGGGGTGCTGGTGCGTGGTTGGACGTTTATTTTTGTCATGTTTTGGGGGTAATTAGGTTCAGAGTTATTAGTTTTGTCAGTAATTTTTACTGGTTTTTTCTGTTGTGCTGAGGTAGTGTGGGTTGAGGAAGAATAAAGAACACTAGCTTCCACGGAAATAGGACAAGGTTTCTCGGTTCCAATGGGTCAAGTCAATGAACTTTGAGTAGCACTAGATGCTACTCGCTTGACCGCATTGGCAAATGAAGACTGCAATAAAGTAATAGAGGACGAGACTAATTTGAGCGCCTCCTGATACGCTATATTGATAATGATTTTATAATGATTATTTACTTTTTCTTATTATGGCAATACCTTGTGGTTTCAATTCTGTACATATTTCTTTCTTAGACAAGTCAGTGATATAACCAACCCTATCACGTATTATTCCCTGACAGCTGTTCAGTGAATTGTGAGGGGATGTATAAACAGACATATCTGAAATTTGTTTCAAAGCTAATTAAGTTTTAGGTTGATGTTTTAGGAAACATTCGATGAGAAGGTCGCCGAATCGTAGTTTTTTAATGGATTTTAAAGGAGCTGCTGCGCCTTCTCAAGCCCTTTTGAACAGCAAAGGGTGAATTGAGACCGGTTTCTGTTTACTCCTAGCTGAGAGAACGATAAAAGCCATCCAACTGTCCTGTCTATTATCCAGCGGGTCGGACAAAACCTCTTCCTCTTTTATCAGCACCTGAAGACGGCTGAAATGAAGATCGGATAGATATATTAGAGACGTGCGACGAGAGGTTTACGGGAAAGATAATATATGTTAAGTCAGAATTCACCCCACGTGTTTCCCTCCCACCACGGAGTGCCAACAACGACGATGCCTGAACATGGGGATACCCAACAGGGAAAATGCACCAAACACTCTACAGGAGGTATACTCCAAGAGATGGCAAACCGGCTTAATCAGCAAACCCCACCACGAGCTCCTCTTCTCCCCACCCAGTGAATAAGGTCACACATCAGACACGTATTGACCTATGAGCCATCGCCTCAAAACGTAGTCCGGGAAACGAAATTTCAGGAATAACATATACTCTCTAAGGAGTGGTGTCATGGAGAAATTTTGAGACTACGCACAGGCAAGACGTGACCAAGCCGATTGATCGGACCGGGCCCATCTGACCCCCCGTCTCTCTCCAAGTAAGGGCCATAGTGGCGTGTTGGACGTGAGAATCTCACAGGACTAACAATATATTGTATGCCACACGACGTAGTTCGACGTTCTGATCATGAGTCTGGTCTGTGCTGTCTTACCAGTCAAAAATGACGATCTGTGGTGGATCTATCTACTGACCAATATTCAACTTCATGGCTATTACAATGTCCGGCCTCGTGACATTTGAAAAGTGACACTGGAATGAGCTATAACTGCCATTTAAAGAAAAAGTGTACATAGTGGGGGAAAACTTAAACCAAGGTTGTATCCAACAGGCCAAACTACATCTAATTGCTACTTTATTCTTCCAAAATTCATTAACATGTCATCACGTGACTAAAGCGACCAATAGCGATCTTCCACATTTCTTAACACATTTGCATAACATTTTCAACCCTGACACCCTCAATAGACTTGTACATGCATATCAATTTTCGATGCAATCGGATAAGCAGTTCTGGAGAAGTTTTTTTTAGATTTCCATACTGCTCCAATATGCCCGAAAAGTGGGTCACAGGTCGGAAAAGTAGTTTTCTCGGAAAACAAAGAAAAACAGTTGCCGGAGAAGAAGAAAAAAATATCTGAGCAAGAACAATGGTCGTTTGGAAGCCTAATAATAAAGGCAAGATCGTGGTAGACGTTTTGTCAAAGGAGAAACTGTTGTTTCAATGATGGTCTTAATACCTATTTACATCCAGGTAATGGAGCTTACTCTGTATATCTCGCTGTCACAGATCAGTCACATCTTGGAGAGATGATCTTTGTGGTATTTCCTTATTATACTAGAAAGTATCACTTCTAATTCGATAGAACGTACCCCCGTGGTGAAAAGAATAGGACCTCAGGCCTCTAAGCAAGCTTGTAGAAGGCGACTAACCCATAGATCTCCCGTGTGAGCCCGGTGAATATAACTGGCTCGCATCTTCTGGGTTGTGTGAGACCTGTTCGCCGTGGGTTGCGACCCTTCCTCTCCGAGGACGGGATCCTGGTGGCTGAGGGCGTGTTAGCCTTGCGAGATCTTCACGCCCAACACGGCGCTTTGGCCCTTACTTGGAGAGAGACGGGAGGTCGAATGGGCCAGGTCCGATCAATGTTCTTGGTCACGTTTTACCTCTGCGTGATCCCTATTTCCTCCTTAACCAAACAATGTTATTTGTTTGCTGGACTACATGTGAGGCTGTGGCTTATGGGCCAGCCGATTAGTACATGTCTGATGTGTGACCTTTTTCATTGGGTTGGAGATTGAGAACCCCCTGTTGCGGGTTTAGGCCTGCTCATTAAGTGAGTGAGTGAGTGCTTGGGGTTTAACGTCGTACTCAACAATTTTGCAGTCATATGACGACGAAGGAATCATTAGGGTGCATGCACGTGTAATGTGCCTCCTTGTTGCAGGACGGATTTCCACCGCTCTTTTATTTAGTGCTGCATCACTGAGACGACTTACCGAAGGCAAGTAAGCCGCCCCGCCCGAGCCATTATACTGATACGGGTCAACCAGTCGTTGCACTATCCCCTTCATGCTGAACGCCAAGCGAGGAAGTTACAACTTCCTCTTTTAAAGTCTTAGGTGTGACTCGACCAAGGATTGATCCTGGATCTACCGGTCCCGAAGCGGACGCTCTACCAACTGTGCTATCCGGGCCGGTCGCCTGCTCATTAAGGCAATCTGTCATTAAGGCCATCTGGTCTAGTATACCCCATGTGGAGTCCTTGGTATGTGTCCTGCTGGGTATCCTTTGATTATATATATATATATATATATATATATATATATATATATATATATTGTCCAGTGTATCTAATGTATCCGTCAGGCACATAGCCCGCCTTGTGATAGACAAGCTGTACATAAACAACAAACTGTACGACAGGGGACAGCCCGCTAGCGCGTCCTTGTCACCCAGCCGGTGCCTGATCCCCTCCAACCTCTGATCAGCCCACCCCAATCAGCCCAACAGCGGATTATGACCATCCGCAAGCCCACCAGTCAGCTAGGGCTTTCCCCTGTGACAGAGGCTCAGTGGACGTTTCCACGTCCACGATAGGCCCAAGCCTATCATACAAGTCCCTGCTCCCAATCTCGAGACGCAGTCAGAACGCAACTGTGCTGTCCAATTGTCTGACGGAGATGACAATGCTCCAATGGAGCATCCACAAGTGCCTATGGATTCGGAGGACAGTGATGAATACAACTAACGGTGCGAGGGTGGTACCGATTCAGACCTCGAAACAGATATCTCTAATATATGTGCGCTAAATGTTTGTAGCTTGAAGTCAAAACTATTATCACCTGATATAGAGGTGCTTTTCAGTAAGTATGATATGCTGTCTGTCGGAAACGAAACTGAAGAAAACGGAAGTAATTGAGGTTGATGGCTTTGCATTATGGTCAAAATATTCCGAACGTAGAGAATATTGCAATTATTTCAGTTGCAATTGATAAAAAGTTTGTGAACTAGTTTAGACAAATAGTGACTGACAAGCCTTATGTGTTATGGATCCACAGATCATGTGATCTATTTGGTGACGATATTTTGTTTGGTTTTGTATACATACCTCAAGAATCTACTAAGTATGTTAACGAAAACTGTTTAACGCCCGTACTAAGGTATTTCCAGATTAGGTAGTCATCGATGAAATGTTAACTGATTTAGTCAAATTTGATGATGACGTTGCTAAATTTATCTTACGACCTCAGATTCTGAAACGGTATGGAGTACCAATACTATGGAATTGAAAGGATAGTGGAAAAGTTAATAACTGGGGTTATAAGTTTTTAGACTTTCATACTTCTAAAGGAGTCGGCCTAATGGTTTATGCCGTTGTTAGCCCCGGTGTATTTAAGATTTTAGAAAACTTTGCAGTTGTGGAATTTAATTAGCTTTTCTCCGACATCCACTGTCGCATTGCTTTGTCAATAAATGTATACAAAATGGCTCAACCCAATCCAACTGGTGATGTCAAACCGAAATAAGACGATGGATTCTGTCTTTGTGTGCTGAATTCGAATGAAATTGTAGTCACAAATTTAAAGATGTCTGACATATTAACAGATTTAGAACATAAAAGTACAACCGTCGAGTCGGATTGTAAAATGTAAATCGACGACGAAGTAAAGGTAATAACAGAATGTTTTCTTGAATGTTACCTGCAAAAACTTTCGGTCACCAAAATTATTACAGTAAGAAAGCTCAGCCTTCCAGTAAACCTTTAATGGTTTAATGCAAAAGGTAAAGGGAAGAGAAGGAAACTCATGAGCATGAAATGTAGGTGCAGAAGATATGTACACGGGGAAGATAAGAAAAAGCTAAAAACTTGCAGCAAGGATTATAAAAGAATTTTGAAGCAGAGTTACGACACATATGTAGAAAACAATATATCCAAATTACGGAAATTAGAAAAATCTTTTCCAAAAGATTATTGCAAAATAATAAATAGTATAGATGAAAAGGGCACTTCTGAAGAAGTAGATTTAAAAGTTAAGAATATTTTTAAAATGTAAATCAAATAGATAATGATGATGCGAAACAAAATGACCCTACGGAAAACTACCCCTTCACACCCAATGATGGAATTGACATGCCTATTCAAATGAAAGAAATAGAGAGTGCTATAATTATGATTATTAAAATAACAAAACATCTGGTTATAATAAAATAATAAACGAATATATTAAATGCACAAAAAAGATTATGCTTCTTATATACCATCAGCTTTTTAATATAGTCTCTGACACTGGATGCATGCCAGAAAACTGGTTGGTTGGAATGATACGTCCTATCTATAAAAAAAGGGAACATTAGACCATCCCGTGAACTACAGACCGGTAACTATATTAAGCTGTTTTGGAAAACTCTTCACTGCTGTTATAAAAAATAGATTAAGTAGTAGGGGGAATATAGGTTCTGGCACACCCTCCCCTTGGCAAATAGAGGCTCCCAGCCCCTACTCCCGGCGAGGTCCAGAAGTACTAGTATACACACTATAGGTTCTGCCACACCCTCCCTTTCGGGCCCTCCCAAGAACAAATAGAGGCCCCCACCCCCCTTTCCCAGCTTCTGGGGGTTGTATTAGATATACCCATCGCACCTAGTATGCTTCTTTACCAAACATGTATACAACATGCGAAAGGGTTACAATAATTGCCTGTGGCTTCTCATCGGCTCCACGGAGCTCTGTGGTAAGAGTTGTCTGGGGGAGCACTGCGGGGGTCACCTATACCGTCTGTGGCAGGGTCCTGGCACCCAGCCATGTATTAGCTGTGGTCGGGGCGTTAAAAACCGATTTCGGCTTTGCATGGCCTGCGGACATAATAGGGTCCAGCCGCGTGAAAGGAAGTGGAAGCACAAGGCTTTCTTGGACGAGTTCAAACGGCTGGCGGCTACAGAAATTTACAATTAGAGAGTCGTGTGCAGAGTTACACCGACTCGTACAATGAGGCACCATCCAAAAGCGCGAACACTACGGGAGGATTTTGAGACGCTCCTAGGTGTGCGGCCCAAGTACCCACGGTCCCGCAATGCCTTGGAAAAATTGCAGGGGATCCTCGACAGGCATAAAACGGCTGTGGCTGAGTGGAAGCGGCTGCAAGACATCAAGAACTCCCGAAGTAACGAGGAGTTGAAACAGGACGTCAAGAACCCCCTCAGTAACGAGGAGTTGAAGCATAAGGAATCTCCTCCGGGTCTGGCAGATGGGCGTACCCAAAGGTGTTTGGACGGACCCCGTAGCCTTCTTAGAAGAAATTCGAGCCAGTATTCGCCAGAAGCTAGAAGAAGTGATCCTGGCACTCAACGGGGTTAAGTAACAACTAGGCCTCAGGGTTCAGCTGCGAAAGGCCCACGCCGATGGCACTGAATACCAGGGTATACCAGCCCAGTACTCCGCAGCAAACAGGAGGCCCTCCTGGAGGTCGGTGACATTGACAGGGCTCTAGATAAGGTCTTCCCCACCATCCAGGAGGTGCTAGAAAAATGGACGCAACGAGGGTCAGGGTGGGCCGTAAATAGCGTGCAAACAGTCTGGCTTGACATTGCAAGGTATCAGCCAGTAAGAGGCGGGTCCTACATCCCCCTACCTGCAGCTGTGAGTAACAAGAAAGCAGTCATCAATGTGAAGAACAAAGACGATGACTGCCTCCGATGGGCACTCCGGTCTGCCTTATTTCCAGCCGCCAGAAACCCCCAGAGACCAACAAAGTATCCCAACAATGATGGTCTTGACTTTGGGGGGATCGACGCCCCCACACCCATCTCTCAGATCCCTAAAGTGGAGGGGAAGAACGACCTCGCCATCAACGTGTTCGGGTGGGACAAGGGCGTGATCGTGCACCGCCTCAGCAAGAAGACCGGGAACACGCCCCGAAGGGGAATTGAAAAGGCAGGCAAGTTCCATTTTACGTGGAAAAAAGACCTCAATCGGCTGTTGTACCAAGAAAGTAAGGCGCCAAATCGCAAACACTTCTGCGAGCGCTGCCTACACAGCTACACAAGGGAGGACCTGCTCGAGGCGCATAAACCGAAATGCCGAGGGATTGGCCAGACGGCGGTGAGGGTGGAGATGCTCCAGGAGGGGGAAAACAAGTTCTCCTTCCAGAACCACCACAAACAGCTACCGGCGCCGTTCATCATATATGCCGTCTTCGAGGCTCTGACCAAAAAGGTTGAAGGCCCGCCGCCAAGCCCCACATAGAGCAGCACTCAAAACACTCAGCACCACGCGCCCTGCAGTTACTGCTATGTTGTTGTGCGTTGCGACGGCCACACAAAACACCCCGTGGAATACAGAGGCTCTCACGCGACAGAACACTACCTCAGATCTCTCCAACAGGAGGAGCGGGAAATCAAAAATGTTCTAGCTAACCCTATAGCCATAAGGATGACTCCCCAGGACTGGCAGGCCCACAACAACGCCGTAACCTGCCTTGTGTGTGAGAAGCCTCTAGGCGTTGATTCTGTGCGCAATCACTGCCATATCACCGGCAAGTACAGAGGCGTGGTCCATAACGCATGCAGCCTAAAGTTGCGGCTGGGTCCCAAGACAGCCATACCAGTAGTCTTCCAAAACCTACGGGGCTACGACGGGCACCTTCTGATGCAAGCCATAAGTAAGGTGGAGGGCCGTATCTCGTGCATCCCCAACAACACGGAAAAGTACATCTCCTTCTCGCTGGGGCAGCTCCCCTTCATCGACAGCGTTCAATTCATACCGAATTCCCTTGACAATCTGGTAGAGGCCAACAAACCTGAGAGTAGATGACGAGCGGCGTCTCGGTGAAACGATTGCTACCCACCCCCACGACAGTCCTTCCGGTTACATCCCCAAGGTCGACCTAGAGTATCCGGCCGGCCTACATAACGCACATAACGGCTACCCATTAGCCCCGGAGCGTCTGGTGGTCCAGAAAGGGTGGATGTCAGACTATCAGCACAGCCTTCTCGGCAAGAAAGCGCCTACCGAGGTCGAAAAGCTGGTCCCCAACCTCCGCAACAAGGAGCGGTACGTCCTGCACTACCGGAACCTATAGCTGTATCTATCTCTGGGAATGCGCCTGACAAAGGTTCACCGGGCCCTGAGATTCGCCCAGAGCCCTTGGATGGAACCCTATATCAGGATGAACAACGAGCTCCGAAAAACGGCCGCGAGTAAATTCGAGAAGGACCTGTACAAGCTAATGAACAACTCGGTCTTCGGAAAAACCATGGAGAACCTCCGGAAGCGTGTGGAAGTCAAGCTGGTACGCTCTGGAGAAGACGGCAATCTCCAACGCTTGATAGCCAGCCCGAGCTTCGCACAGCCTAACATATTTGATGATGACCTCGCAGCGATTCAGATGCACAAGACCCGTCTAGTCCTAAACCGACCTATCTACGTGGGCATGAGCATTCTAGATCTCTCCAAGCACCTGATGTACGACTTCTACTTCAACCACATGAAGGCCCATTACGGAGAGCGCTGCCAGCTCCTTTACACTGACACGGATAGTCTGCTACTCGAGATTCAGACTGAGGATGTTTATAGGGATATGGCTGAGAATGCAAACCTGTACGACACCTCAGAAAACCCACAAGACCATCCCGTGCACAGCGTAGCAAATATGAAGGTCTTGGGGAAAATGAAGGACAAGTGCGCGGGGCGGCCGGTCGCCGAATACATTGGTCTGCGTCCCAAGATGTACTCCATTCTGGAGGCAGGTGGAGCCAACATTAAGAAGGCCATGGGCGTGAAAATGGGAGTTGTGGAAAAGCGCATCCGCCATAAGCAGTACAAAGATGACCTCTTCGAGAAGAAGATCTTCCGACACGGTATGGACGTGCTGCGATCAGAGCGCCACCATATCTATGGGCAGCACCTGAATAAGGTCTCACTGTCCCCCTTCGATAGTAAGCGCTGGATCGCCAAAGATGGTGTCCACACCTTGGCTTATGGCCATAGAGATGCGGCACCCGCAGGATTATGGGCTGGAATGGACATCCTCTTTGAGGAACTACTAGCGCCGTAGAACCCCATCCGGGGAAGCTGAGTATCGGGAGGCACTATAAGCAACTCCTCACGAACGAATCCCCGTCGCGGGCCATCCGACGTATCGTCTAGATAGTACAGCACGGGTTCATTAGGCTTTGTGACAGAGCGCCCAAGCCGATATATCTCTAGAGACCACACAGGATCAGTCGCGCGATGGTGGCCGCCCTCCACCTTTCCAGGCTGATAGAGATAACGAACGCCAACACCCTCGGGGATCTTCCGCTCATTAAGTCCAACGGGACGACCTGGAACCGCCGTGGAAGGCTTATGGGGCACCCCCTTTGCCTTAATGGCGTCTTTTGGCTTTTTACCGATCAGTCTCGTTGTCTCGTTATTCAGCGCGGCCACAACAGAGGGCAGCCGAGCCACCCATCCAGTAGACCGGTGTTCGGGAGGGAGGCGCATCTTCTGGGCGTACTGATGTCCAAAGAGCCGTTCAGCTAGAGTACGGTTGAAACGCTTCACTATGCCTTGGTTTCGGTGGATATCCACGCGGCCTCGGCGGATTGTGACAACGTGTTTGGCCAGCAGTTGGCTCACCGCACCCATAAACTCGCGCCCAGGGTCAACTTGGAGAAGCTTCGGCCATCCAAGGAGTCACCGCTTGTAAATGCGAGAGAGAGCATCAGCGACTTCTTTGGAATCTTTAGTAACCAGAGGTTCCGCCTCCTTGTAGCGAGAAGCGACATCAACAACTGTCAGCGCGTACTTATATAGCTTCCGGTCTCGCTGATCATGTGGTAGAAATAGAAGATCGGCTTGGTGGATGTCATTCGGCGTGGAAACATCGAACATAGGCCTTGGTATTTTTCGGGGACGAGGCAGATATATCTGCTAGATAGCCTGCTTTTTCAGCCAGGCCCGAACCACATCTTTGGAGACTTTAGCCGCAGTGGCAAGTTTCTGGATGGCCGCGCGGCCCTTCCAGTACCCACGAGAGCTGTAGTAGATATTAGCCAGGAGAGCAGACACCTTACTAGCCATGTAATCAAGGTATTCTGGCAGCCTTCTAACAGATTTGCGACGAAAAAGATGTTAATCGTCGCGGCGTATTTGCGCGTGCAGAACCACCTCACTACTAAGATCGTGCCCGGCGAGGAGCTCCATGGTGAGTCCGGAACAGTCAGTCCGGATTACTTGGTTAGTTTTGCGATTCCGTAACTCACACCCCCAACCACACACATTCCCAGGATGACAAAGGTCATCTTGCGGTGTTTTTGATCTTCACTAGGCACATAGAAATCGGAGAGCTGTGGCTCTAAGCCTACCAGCGCCTCGCGTGCATCGCGTGTAAGAGTTTTGCCCGTGACCCTAGAATACTCGCGGATTGCAACGTCGACATCCCGGAACGTTTGGACAGCGTGGACCTGGCGGCGGAGTTCATCGTTGATCCAGTCCCAGCGCTCAGTGGGCTTTGGGGCCCATTTTTCCTGGGCGGCTTGGAGCTGCTCTACAGCGCGGTCATGGCGCCTCCGCTCTTCGTCGACACCGGAACTCCTACTACTGGATTATATTGGGAGGAAGGAGCCCTTGTTTAATTAGCAGGGCCTTCGAAAACATAGCCAGGCCTACATCTGCAATGACCATGCCGACGTCACGGGGTGTTAAGTCCAGCTTCGGGATGGCTCCTTTCAGGAACATCTGACCGAGACAAGCGTACCCAGTAGCCAGGAGAGAGACCACAGTGGCGTGATAGGCCTCGTTGACTAGCACTTTTCCGTCACCGGGTGGAGTAGACATGCTGATCTATATAGAAAGGGTCGCGACGTGTATTTAAACAGAGATTCTTTTCTTGCGGCGTGATATCTTTTTGTGGCGTAATATCTGCACCTCGTGCATGTGCTGTATAGCGGCTGCGCCACAAGCGTAGCAACACTAGCACTACAACGCCTAATAACGCAGGGGCGCCCTCCAGTGGGTAATTTGATGTGCCTCCGGTTCCTTCGGCTGTTTCTTGGTGGAATCAGCTGCGCCAAGCAAAGCAGCCTTTGCCTCGCGAAGCTCGTCCTTGAGCTTTTCAGCCTTGGCCTTTCTCGCTGCAGCACCCGCTCGACCCGCAGCGACTTTTTTTGGGATTCTTCGCAGGGCCGTCATTCGTAGAATCCGCTGTCACCCCCTCCGCTTCCTTCGGGCCTTCCGGATTCGTTGCACTCATATTCCTCTGGAACATACGGCTCATTTCTAGGACAGCAGTGGTGTTCAAATGAGCAGTGCTCAGCAGTGGTCAGCGCCATGGTTAACGGTGCCAAGTACTTACCATATAAGTAATATAGCCAGCAGCTAGCACTGCTAAGCGCCCTGTTCAACAAATGGGTCGGTGGCGAGCTGTTCCATAAGCATTGGTCGATTCTCGGTTGGGATTGGTAGGATCCAGCTGGCCGCCCTTACATATGATGTCAAGAACATACCTCCAAGACGTTAACCATCCGCGAACCGAGCTTAGCCTCGTAGAGGGAGTGCAGCCTTTGAACGTCTTCGTCGCTCATGGCGTCGATCTCAGCTGCTGTTACGTCTTTTCCCAGATATCACTTGGCCTGCCCACCCGCCGCAAGTGCCGCCAGCCTATCCCTGAGCGGCCGAGCACCATCTTGTTGGCTGGGTAGGGCTATTGGCTTTGTCCGGGCTGTTGGCTGGGGCGGGCTGTTGGCTTCGGCGGGGCGCCTCCTCTGCGCCCAGATCTCGTCTATAAGCTCGCCGGTATCCATGCTTCATACGTAGGGGTGCCTACGCCTAATATATAATCTCAAATGTGGCGGGCGTATCAGTCATTAGCAGGAGCTTAGAATGCGGAATGTTCTTGAGCTTCTGTCGAACCTCTGCCTTTTCGCTCTCGGCCTCGATGATGTGGTTCTCCTCCAGGCATTCGTTGAACGAGTGCCGATCTTTGCAGTGGAATAAAGCCACCCACCTTGTCTGCTCACGAAAGTCTTTCAGGACGGCGTTGTATTTCTGAGTGAGGACCCAGACGATTTGCTTTGCATGACGGCCCGAGAAAGCCATGAATGACAGCATTTTTTTCTTTCTTCTTCATCGCCTCCCAACGCGCTACAATCATCGATGATGTATAGGGTGGGCTCCCCCTCGAACAATCTGTAGAAAGCTCTCAGACAGTCGTTGAGCCGCTCGCCGGTGTCAAAACAATAGACCTCAGGGTCAGACAGTATTCATCGCCGCCAGTAGGCCTCAGGATCACAATGTGATGAAAGAAACCGCGGAAAGGGCCTCAAGCAGGTCCAGCACGAAGACTGTTTGGCTGCAGTTCCTCTGCCCACAGATAATCGCGCAGTGGGCGTCATCAATAAAGCGCGTTAACGAATCTACCATTCTGGATGTGCAGCTTTGCGTCAAAGATCATATACAGATATACGTTCAACACACCGGGATCTTCTCTCTCTTTTGTCACCTGTAACGTAATCCCCTCGCTGGCGTTCAGAACGCGCCTCCCACTTCCATGCAGCTCGTCATCGTCGCTTGGCCGAAATCAAGCCAGAAGGCGTGCTTGTGCGTCAAGAACTCTTCCAGGGAGGACGTCTGCCAGGCCTACGTCTTTTACGACCCTGGCCACCTCAGGGTCCCGCTTCCGTAGGGGTGAGCTGGCGAAGAACTTCTGGACCTCGTCCCATTGCTGGTACGCCCGCATGCCTGGCTGTACAGCTGATTGTGGACCCCTTCTATTGTTACTTCTACTTTGCGTGATCTTCGGGTTGTAGAAGGATTCCGACCTCCTCCTCCACGGGGTTCCTTTAGTCTCGAACAGCATGAGGATGCCCTTCAATTGATCTCGCGGGCGTGTTCAGGTTTATGTTCCAGAGAGTATCAGACTTGTCCTTCACAACTTTCGGTGACGGAGGACGCGATCATACAGAATGGAGACGCCCCCGGCAAACTGGGTGCGGATCTGTCTAGCGAGCTCCTCATCGGTGACCGTATCGACCCCAGGCTGATGTTGTCGATGGTGTAAGGTCGCGTCGGCATCGTCTGTTGCCTGGATGACCCGGCCGTAATCGTTGAACGACAGTTCGTACTCCAGTCGGTCGGCCAAGGCACTCTGGTAGAATGTGGCTATCTAGAAGCTCAAAGTCTAGCGGGATGTGGAACCGGCTGCCAAAGGCGCGAACGATGGCTTTTTCTCCAGCATCGTCGTCACTTGCGTCCTCCGCTCCGACTCGAAGTTTAAGCATGTTTTCGCTGCCGATGCCTTGGTAGGCCGCAATCTGCCGTTTGTTTTTGGTCAGCTATAAGTCGCCGTAGCAATGAAACATATCAGAGTCGTCGATGGACATTACCTCATTCCCGTTGATTCTGATCGTGGTTTTCTTGACTTGACGTCATTTGGGCCGAGGTTAGGGAACCGGACCAAGAGTTGTTGATTCTGGTCGATCGTACTCCGGTTGTTTGTGACGACCAAGGGACTGCCGTACACTTTGTACCCCCCGAGTCTTACGGAGTGTTCTCAAAGGGTTTTAGGGGGCCTCCGTGGTTCAGTCGGTTAGCGCGCTAGCGCAGCGTAATGACCCAGGAGCCTCTCACCAATGCGGTCGCTGTGAGTTCAAGTCCAGCACATGCCTGTCTTCCTCTCCGGCCGTAAGTGGGGAAGGTCTGCCAGCAACCTGCGGATGGTCGTGGGATTCCACCGGGCTGTGCCCGGTTTCCACCCACCATAATGCTGGCCGCCGTCGTATAAGTGAAATATTCTTGAGTACGGCGTAAAACACCAAATCAAAAAAAAAAAAAAAAAATCAAAGGGTTTAGCCTGCGTCCGTATGCATCCATTGTGTGTATTGAGGTATACCTTGCAATGTTCAATACGAGGATTATGGCAGACTTTGACTTTAATAATCCGGCGTTCGACGACACCCAAGAGGACAACAACATCGACGACGAGCAGACCACACTTCGTGCAGGTGGTGATGTTCCCGAGGAACAAAGCCGGGGTTGCGGCCGCCAGAAACCTTAAACAAGAGGTGACGCAGGCCGCCGTAAATGATTATTACGATGCCTTGGCGAAGGTGGATCCCAGCCTTACCCCCCTCTTTCGCGATTACACGAAATTTAAGATTGTCCAAGAGCGTCTGCGACTCGTGGCCCACCCGAAACTGTACATCATCAACAAACAAACATGTGAACCGCTAGCCCTCTAAACAGTCGCCCAGAGAGGAGGGGGTTAATGTTGTTATGGGGAAGGGGGGCTGGACTTTATAGATTGGGAAAAGAAGAGAACAGACATCGTTGCATCCGGCAGCAGTCGCAGCCCTGGAGACAGCGAGTTCAGAACTCGGTGCCGCGGCCGGCGAGTCAGATACCATGGAGCTGGAGGATTTAAGCCAACCAGAGAAAAAGGCCGCTGATGCTGTCCACACACTGGAAACAAGCTTGACGGATAGTGAGGTCGTGCGGGCTCTTGAAACGATAAACTACCCTCCTCTTCCCATGCGAGAATTTCTGGGGCACTGAAGACCTCAGAAGGCAAACACGCCAATAACCTCGACAAGCTGTCTCGATAAGGACATCGCAAAACAAAAAACAGAAGTTGGAGGAGGCCACTGATGAATTCTCCCGGAGCGGGATTGCAGACCGGATAAGGAATCTCGAGGACGAGAGGGTGGCCCGGCTCGAAGCAGCCTCTTTAACGGCCGAAGCCCTGAGCACGCAAATACGCCGCATCAAGCAGACGATCGATGGAATCCTACACAAGGATACCACTCTGGCCGAGCGCGTCCTGCACCCTCTTCCGGAGCAGGGAATAACCGTGGTCTCCATTCTCACGGCAATTGTGATGGCGATCTCGACACTGCGGCTAGCGATAAAGTTGGCGCTGACTGGGCAGGTCCAACATGGGCATCCAGCCAACACCACCTCCATCCGACCGGCTTGGTCTTAAAGAATGGGTGAAAAAGCATCTCCAGTCCCTGGCGCGCGCCTTGGGAAGCTGGCTGGGAAGGCTGCCGCTGCGATTCGGGTATTATTCGCAGTATCGTGTCCTGGCTACTGAACATTCTCGGGAAAGCTGCTGGGTGGCTGGAAGATAATGTCTGGGCTCTAGTCGTCGCAGTAGGTGGCCTAATGCTCTTGGCTGTTCGCAAGTATTTAACGCATAGTTCACAGCAGCAGTAAGCCAATACCAACCCCAGCGACGACGATGGCTGTCTTCTCCGCATCGTGATTCTTTTGCTTTGGAAATAGGGGTTCTTGTTTTGCCTCCGGCGGCAGCAACATGCTGAACGCGCGCGGTGGGGTGGTGGGACGCTTTCTTGTGGCTCAACGATCCCGTGGGAAGGTGCGCGCTTGTGCAAGTGGCGGCACTTTAGCGTTCACACCTTCATTGGCGCCTAGCTTCTGGTCCTCTGTGGCCACGACGATTTTGTTGTTGTAGTTTGCCACATGGCCGATTCTCCAGAAGCATGTCGATGTGGGCCATATATACGCCTATGCCAAACACAAAGTCTACAGCGCTCCCGGCATACTGTAGCACGTCCTGTAGCGTTGATAGCAGACGGAAGGTCGATCGCAGAGGAAATAGCTTCTTCAACGTTCGCGGCAAACTGTTTTTGCTCGTCGAAGGCTGTGCCCGTGCCTAGAATACGCGCCCTTGTTTGCGCTTGGTCGCCTAGAATAGCCCACACGTATGTCCGGATGGAATCGTTTAGGCGCTCTACGCCCGGCTGCGTGAATCCTTTGGATGGGTCGACAATGAACGACGGCCCTCGGCGTCCTGCTCGATGTAGTCGACGTGGGAGCGCTGTAGGCTTTCTAGAGAACGACATCCTGCTCGGATCGAAGGTCCCATCGCCAATGGGGCTGTAGCCCGTTCTCGTGACATAGTAATATGCCACTCCGAGGCCGTGATTCACCCCACTGCGCCTCCAGTCTGTGTGCCTATCTACGTGGAACTCCCTACAAATCCTCTCATAGGCCCTCTTGTCCTGGGGGTTTTCGAATGTCCCCCACGCTCTGTCTTGCGGCCGGGGGGGGGGGGGGGGGGGGCTGGATCTCTTCCAAGACACGCCTAACTTGGTAATACACATGGAACGTGTACAGGGCCCTTATTCGTTGGTCGGGGGCGAGAAGATGGTCTTTTACAGAGACGCCACAGCCCGTGGTTGCGCACCAGACCGCGAAGTTCACTTGGTTCTGCCAGAATTGCATACGACTGGTGTTCCAGGCCCGAACAATGTCATTGGTGGTTATCTTTGGCAGCCGGTACTTGGCCCACACATCTGTGAACTGGACTGGAAAGGCCTTCTTTTCATCGATGAGATGTCAAATCGCGTGAGCTGCTCTGCGTGGGTTTGGATACTATGAAATGCCCGGCCTTGCACGTGGCATCTATATTGAACCTGTAAGCTCGCTGTTCATCGTGGCTAAGATGTTCATCACATTGACTGACATTCTAAATGGGGCTCAGCACACGCTGCTTCATGCCCTTAACAACCTCGACAGCCGCCTTAAAACCGCCCTTCGCGAAATAACATTCTTCCCGAACTGGGTGAATATCCCCACCGGAGTGGGCTTCTTGCTTGAGGGCAAACGTGTTGAAGTGCCGACGGGCTACTACAATGTCTGTACGCTGGACAAGGACATATTTCGCCCCGCATGGGCTTTCTCTGGGATTGAATGAAGCCAGGGTCCGCTTAGTCCTTACCCTCCTAGAAAATGCCTTCATAATACTCCAAGAGCTTGCCCCCATCTTAGGGTTCTCCGACGGGATTGCGCCTATAGGGGGGGCTATGGAGGGCGAAAATCTACCTAACTTGGTCACACACAAAGAGGTCTTCGTGCATTTGGATGAACTGAGCGCCTCACAGAATACGTGAGAATAACCTCAGATTTCGGTGGCAGTTCAACACTACTTCAGGCCATCGCCGTGACTGGTGAAGGGATAAACTGCGGGAAGACGGTTTCATTTCTCAACCCACAGGGTCGACAATGAACGACGCCCTCGGCGTCCTGCTCGATGTAGTCGACGTGGAGCGCTGTAGGCTTTCTAGACAACGACATCCTGCTCGGATCAAAGGTCCCATCGCGCCGACTATATAACGCACTTGACCGTGGCACTTTTAGACAAAAACGGCAAGTATATTAATGTAGTGTACCTGAGTGCTACCCTAAAAATACAATGAGTATGGCGGACGCAGCCGGTCCTAGGTCTTTAAGCGACTTGGCAGATGTGTCGGAGTTCGAACTTCAAGGCCAGGAAGGTAAAATCTAAGCCTTCCAGTTTCAAAGTGGCAAGTACAGCCGCAAAAAAGATTACGGGTGGGGGGGGGGGGGTCAAGCAGAACCTGCCACGTTTGTTTCCCTTCAAGATGTCTCATCCTCTGTAGAGCAAGAGCGCAAGAGGTGATTGAAGAAAAAAAACTCTCATTAATTCGCTTTGAAGACCGCTTTGTCTTGCCAGAGCTTGCAACCCCGATTGGTTGATAGATGTGAAGGTGAACCCGATGACGGTCCAGGCCGCTATGAACAAGGTGAAAAAAGTTTTCAACTCCGGAACCTCTTTAGTGTCGTGGGTACCAGAAAGCAAGTGTTATATAGTTAAGGGTGGAAGAGGTTACCTCGCACTATCTGCGGACAAAGGTGTAGATATCATACGTCTTAGCGCGCAAACAAGTATATCTTTGTCCATGCTACGAATAAACCCTGGATCTATACTTATCTTCAACATTATACTTGGCGCGGCCTCTCAGCGCCGTTCCTCCTTGATCAACGGGTGAGACTAAAGTGACCTGCAGAGGCACGATGGAAAGGAGCTCAGACTTATGATCAAATTCCCGGCCCAGGGCGACCCAGTCATCCGGAGCCCTCTCGAGGATATACGGGTCTTTGCAGGGGCGATGTCAATCTCGATTACATCTATTTAGAGTCCGGTATAAAACTTCTCAGATTTCGTGTTAGTATTACCCATGACGATTTAGAGTTTACCGACGTTGTTGATTCGTAGGACGGACAATATGGGACAACTGTACCCAGCGATCACGGATGAAGACTCCTTGCCGACAATTACGGATGACCATCCCTTGGCCCCGACCGCGCCGACGATTATGGTTGAAAACCCCCCGGAGGGCGTGGCGCACGCCCATCGCCTGCGGTATACCAGCGAAATACAGAGGCAGCTTGAATCTGAGCGAGATCTCCGTCGGGCCTTTTACAAAAAGTACCGGCGTGGTGTCTTAGCCGCCGAGGCCCTTGATTCGACCATGCTCATGGCCGGTTTGGGGACTAGGGGTTGCAGGTGTGGGACTACTCACAACAATATTTGCAGCTCCTGCTGTCATGGCCATGGAAGCTGCGACCCTAGCTTGCGGTGTCTTAAATGCCGCCGGAAAATTCGTTAGCCGCCGACTTCACGCAAATGCCAAGAAACATAACGATATACGGCTGTTGGCTGAGGCTAAACTTAACAGCATCCGTGAGCAGGTATCTACGGCATTATCTGATGGTGTTATTTCGGACGTAGAGTACAGGCAAGTCGTTCAGGAGCTCAAGAACTACTCTGATCTAAAGCAGGAGATACGCGCCAAGTCTCGTAAGGCATTCAACGCTGTAGAGATCGATGAAAGCACGAAAAAACAGCTTATAGATCGCGGCCGAAAACTAGCTCGGCAAGAGCTGAAAAACGCTCTTTCCGAATGATGGAGCTTGTTTGGAACCAGGGCAACCCCATGCTATGTCTCGAGAGCCCCATGGGCAGGGCATTAGCCAGGATCTGACAATAGGGCGTCCAGGGGGGTTGGGGCCGCCGTAAATAAGCAGGGGGTCTGCCGCCGGAGACATTTTATCGCCACTGTATCATTGAAAAACAAGACGTTTTAATATCTTTAATTGCCAATATATCACTGGAAATAATGTATTACTATTGGACCCCAGAAATTGACTGTTTGTGGGGGGGGGGGGGGGAGGGGGCACCAAATATATCACACATTTCCCACCAATGACTGACACTGAGTGCGAATCACTAAAAGAGTACATACATTTTATATTAAACTATGTATGGTTACAATCTGTTATGCTTTGGACAACCAAGTGTGAAATAGGAGGTAGAAACTGTAAAATACACAATTCAGTACAGATGTAAGGAAAACAATGGCAATTTGGCGCAGCAGCTCAAGTGTGAATGATGTGAATCAGGAGGTAGAAATAAATAAACAATAAAATACACAAAAAAGGAAAACAATCAAAATGCATGGTAATATGGCACAGCAGGTGCATGTCACTCACAGCTACACTACTTCACATGCAACGGAACCAAATCAGAATACAGTATACATAGCTCTGAGACTGAGAACAGGCAAAATTATCACCACCGAATCTGTGACTGTAACTCACTAAAAGAGTAGTGGCACCATACGTTTTGAGCACGTAAGTCACAGTAGGTAGAAATAAACTTTGTAAAATACAAAAAACAACAAACAATTCAAATACATGTACTATCAGTCACATATCTATGTCGAGAAATTAACTCTAGGTACAGTAGTGCATGTCAAACATCATTTCTGTCATCTGAATACATATATGAATACACTTTGTAAACTTACATGTTAGAAAAATATTTCACAATCTAGTATACATATATATAATGTTAATACACTTTGAAACAGTGTACTGGTCTGTGGGCTGGGACTCGCCGTAAAAAAATGTTGATTTAAATTTTACCCGTCAAAATACCCCCTTGGCTGGATTGCCCGTCCAGTTGGACGGGTGTCTGTCTAGCCTGGTGCCCGGGTGTAAAAAAAAATTCTGCCCAGTGTGGGGTTCGAACCCATGGTCCAAAAAAGCAAAAGGCCTGGTTTATACCTCAGCCTGTTACCAATTAATCACCACCCTAACGGCGGGCTCCGGATTTTTTGCGCTAGCCACCCACCGTTAGGGGGGTTAATTGGCGCTGACACATCCCACTACCTTTGGGCCATCTACAACACCCCTTGGTAAGGTCTCTCTGCCCCCGAAACTGTCGAAAGTTGCAGAGATTCCTTAGAAGTGCGTAGAGCCCGGCGCCATATGCAGGTAATGTATTCATATACTACATATACACGAGACCAAATCCAGATTTGAGCTAGCAAACATACCCTTATACATGTAGTATATGAATACATCCCTTACACACAGCGCCTTTCCCACCTCTGTCAGCTGACTGAGCTATATCCCACGACCCACAAAAACATGGGCTAAATTGGAAAGCCTATTCCGCATAAACAAAATATTTCCAATCCTCCTAAAAATTCTGGATCTTTTCAAACAAGACACGCTGAAAAAAGCTGTCACATTTATTTTTCATAAAAATCAGTGGTTTGAGCCCTATAGTGGGGAGAAAATCAGCTGAATCACCGTGTTGTGCAATACGGCCGGTCTATATATATACTTTAGGCCTTATGTATTAAATGCCAACTAGGTCGCCTCATATCAATGTGTGTGTAGGCGAGACTTGTAAATAAGCGTGTATGCCTTGGCTGGGGAGGCGCCTAAGGGGGGGGGGGGGGTATGGGGGAGCTGGGAAAGGGGGGGGGCTCTATTTGTTATGGGGTGGGCCCCAAGGGGGGGGGGGGCGTGCGCCAGAACCTATAGTGTGTATACTAGAACTTCTGGACCTCGTCGGGAATAGGGGCTGGGAGCCTCTATTTGCCAAGGGGAGGGTGTGCCAGAACCTATACTCCCCCGACTACTGATTAAATGATTATTGCGAAAAATAAAGCAAAGGCTTTTCTGTTATTTATAATATTTTTGTTCTACATCATATTATAGAGTATATTATGTTGCGCCGGGGTAACTTCTATTGTACATTTGTAGATTTCTCAAAGTATTTGACACGGTGTAGAGGGAAGGCCAATGGTATAAACTTATTTTAAAAGGGATCGATGGGAAATGTTAAAAGCTTATAAAAAATATGTGTAAATCAATAAGGTCACGCTTGGGAAAAAACGTGGCTTTTTGCTATGTGAAATTAGTGTGAGGCAAGATGAAAACCTCTCACCCTTTCCTTTTGCCAGTTCCTTAAATGATCTTGAATCATTTATGATTGAGAATAATATCTCCGGAACCAGATCCCTAACCGATGAAATTGCTACCTAAAAATTATTTTTTTTGTATACTGATGACAATTATTCTCACCGAGACGGATAGTGGACTAAAGGATACTTTCGCCAAGAAATAATTAATATCTCAAGCTAACAAGGCACAGTTCGGTCTATTTAGGACAACCAATAAATTGAAATTAACAATTGATATTCAACGTTAATTATTTAAGCAAATAGTCCAGCTATTGTACTCTACGGCTGTGAAATCTGGGGATTTGAAAATCCATAGTTTCATAGGGAAATTTCATAGGGAGAGTTCACTTAAAACGTTGCAAACCCATATTAGGAGTTCAAAACAGTGGTCCAAACTTTGCAATACATGGTGAATTGGGAGAATTCCCACTGTAGACTGACGTCAGTCATATTGGACAAAGGTTTTACAGGGTAAAAATAACATTTTTTTTCTCAATACTGTACAAATTTTGTTTATCAATAGGCACTTGTATAACTTTAAATGGTTAAACTTTATTAAATATCCTCTAGAGAAGACCAGTCAGAATTACGTATGGGAAAAACCAACATGTGAACAATGCTGTACGTCTGTTGAAAGTTGTGGAGCAAACATTAAAAGACCAGTTCATCCAGAAATGAATGAAGCGACGAATTTCGTTTCTATTCGCCCGAAATACTTACAGAGATATAGCTATGCTAGACTAAGCACAATTAAAACTCGGGAATTACTTGGCACTACACATAAACAGCTGATAAAAAATGAAGTTTCTTATACTGAAAGGGGATTTAAATTATTCAGTAATGCCTGATCTTGTAACCTACTGTTTAAAATGAGCATACATGTATGTATATATGGAGGAACATGTTCTGTAATAATCTTGATCCATTGATTAGCCGACATGTTTATCTATGTGTAATACTTGTATATCCTCTCGTGCCACCATGGATGGCCGCTGAGTGTAAATGAATGAAAGGTCTTCCTATCAGCCTATTTCGGCCAGCTTATTTTCAACAAGATGAAGTTGGACTTCATTGATAACAAATCGGAAAATTGGCCGGCTTTCGTTGTTTTCTCAACAAAGAGTGAACAAAAGCCGGCCTCAAACATTCATCCTTTTCTTTTAAAAAGGGCTCTCCGGGTGCAACCGGGTCTGGTAAAAAAAAACGTGAAAAAACTCAGATCCGGGGACATTCTCGTTGAATGTTTCCCATAACAACAGTCAAAACATTTACTTACATGAAATAAAATAGCTGATATAACTGATTACACATCCTCTCACCATTCCCTAAACAGCTGTCAAGGAATAATTCGTGACAGGGATGGTGATATAATTGACCTAACCGAGGAAGAAATCTGCTGAGAACTAAATTCTCAGGGTGTTACCGGAGTGAAACGCTTCATCACAAAGAAATCTGGTAATATCCTCAAACTAAACACATATCTTTTGACTTCCAACACTACCTCCCTTCTGTCGTATATCCACATTGGTCCGTATAGGGTTAATGTGGATTTATATATCCCTAATCGCACGCTGTTCCAATTGCCAAAAGTTTGGTCACGGCAAAAGCCAATGTAGAAATAAACTGGTTTGTTTCAGATGCGACACTGAAGGTCATGATGGTTTCGCCTGCAGTAACACAGTTAAATCTTGCACCTGCGGTAGTGGCCACATGGCTTCCCCTAGGGACTGTCCGCTTTTCGTTAAGGAAAAACAAATTATCAACTTGAAAATTAAAAACAATAAATCTTACCCAAGACCCCCCGAAACTGGTCTCAGCATCTAGTACTTCTCTACAGACTTCGTTTGCCGATGCCACCGTGGGGTGTCCGGGGTGATAAGAATAGGACCTCAGCCCTCTAGGCAAGCTTGTCGTAAAAGTCGACAAACCTAGAGCTTTGGTCCTTACTTGGAGAGAGACGGGAGGTCGGATGGGCCCGGTCCGATCAATCCGCTGGTGGCGTCAAGCCCTACTCTTGATCCTATTTGTTATTCTTTCACATACTGTGATGTCAAGTTGGGTTTTCTCCAAATACTCGGGGTCAGTGTAGAAGGCGGTGGCTAATGGGTCAGTCGAGTAGATTGAATTAACCTTGTTGGTATAACTCAATGTGTTCGAGTATACCTTGCGTGGATTCTCTGTTTCTATTCTCTGCTGGTCATCCGCAGAGGTAGATTCGCCCCTGTTGGCACTCCGTAGCGAGTGGGGGACACGGGGGGAGGAATTCTTACTATATCAATCATGTCCTCCTTAAAAACCATATCAAATCCTCCAGTAAACACCGCAAAAAAAACGTAAAAATGAGGAATTTCTTGAAATAGGCAATGGAGCGGAAAGTTGGCCGGCTTTCATTGTTTTATCAACGAAAAACGACCAACGTCAAGCGTCTAAACTAGATCCGTTTGCTCTAAAAAAAACAATAGAAGGTTCAGCTGGTCAAGTTAAAAACGTTAAAAACTTAAGATCTGGCGATATCCTTATTGAATGTTTTCGAAAACAGCAATTTATTATCATTGAATTCCGTTTTGGACTTGCCTGTGTTTGCATCGCCACATAAATCCCTAAATAGCTGCAAGGGCATCATACGTGACAGGGATCGGGATCTGATTGACCTGTCTGAAGAACAAATTTGTGCTGAATTAAAGTCTGAGGGTGTTACCAATGTTAAACGTTTCGTTACGAAAAAATCTGGCCAGACCATTAAACTCAACACTTACTTATTAACATTCAACATCATATCACTTCCGTCATCCATTTACATTGGCCCGTACAGGGTTCGTGTTGACCTGTACATTCCCTACCCGACAAGGTGTTTTACGTGCCAAAAATTTGGTCACGGCAAGGGCCAATGTATTAATAAATTGATTTGTTTTCGATGCAGGAAGGAAGACCATGAGGGCTTCGGCTGCAGTGACACATTTAAATGTTGAAATTACAGTGGAGATCATTTGGCCTCCTCCAAAGACTGCCCATTATTCCTAAAAGAAAAACAGATAGTTACGTTTAAAGTTAAAAATAACATCCCGTACCAGGAAGCAAGTAAATTAGTGTGCAATACATCACAGACTTTGTTGTGAAATGTGGTCAAGCGAGTTACAACATCTGTTGCTACTCAATTGGCCAATTGGACACGATCAGCCCAAAACCGTATCCGCCCAAACTTCTGTTAATCCCGCATCCCAGCCTAAAAATAGCTCTTGTTCTACACAAACTATATCAGCAAACTCCGAAAGTCCAAAAAATATAGACCCACAAGGTAAAACAGCTGAACCTAATACATTTCCAGCCAAAAAGCCAAGCAAAGGAACGAATAATAATAATAATAATAATAATAATAAACCTAGTGGTCCTGTGGAACGTTCTTCCAAGGCCACCAGGGACCCAATCCAAACTTTTAATAAGTTTGGATCATTGGAGGATGTCGATCCTTCAACATCAGACGCGGAGATGATGGATACATCACCCGCACCAGGGAGATCTTGCAGCCGATCCCCAAGGAAGGGTCAACCTCGGTCGAAGCAGAAATCTCCTATACGCCTACCTCCATAGTGTCTTCGTTAGATAAAATTATACAGTGGAATTCGAGGTCTTAAGGCAAATTTTATTGAAATAACACAGCTAGTTCAATCTTTTAATCCAGTTGCCATGTGTCTTCAGGAAACTCACCTGAAGACATCTGACAAAGATAAAATAACTCTTGAAAATTATTCCCTATATAGCGCATATTGTATTGAAGAAGAGCGAGCTGCAGGCGGCTCCTCGATTTTCATAAATAACAATATTATCCACAGCCCTGTTGCTTTGGATACAGAGCTTCAGGCTGTAGCCGTTTGTGTTTTATTATATGAAACAGTCACATTATGTTCGGTGTATATACCTCCGAACACCTCTTTGTCAGCTCTTCAGTTTCACAATTTAAAAGAACAGTTACCTAAATCGTTTATAATACTGGGAGATTTGAATTCCTATAACCCCCTATGTGGCAGTAATAACATAAATAATAAGGGCAAGATAGTTGAAGACTTCTTATCGAAAGATGAACTGTGTTATTTCAATGATGGTTCTAATACCTATTTACAACCGGGTACCGGCACTTATTCTGCTATCGATCTCACTATCACGGATCTAGCACTTCTCGTAGATTTTTCTTGGAAGGTGCATGACGATCTTTGTGGTAGTGACCATTTTCCTATTATCCTAGAGCATATGACTTCTAATTCTTTAGAACGTGTAGCTAGGTGGAAATTCGATAAAGCAGATTGGATCGCATTTGAGATCTGTGAGGCTGATATCACTCTAGAAACACTCAATGCAGCAGATGATCCTATATTAAAATTCAACGATCTTGTTTTAGGACCTGCCGATGGAGCTATCCCTAAAACCTCGACAGATCCAAAATCCAAACGTAAACCCTGGTATGATCAGGATTATCGAAAAGCCATTAAGGACCGCAAAAAGGCCGAGCTAAATTTTAATACATGTCCGAGTGATAATAACTTAAACCAGGTTCGTATTTTTAGAGAGAAGGCTCGTCGATTACTCAAGTCCAAGAGACGATCTCGTTGGCGGAACTTTGTTTCGGGCATTACGTCAAAAACACCCATGCGTAAGGTCTGGAACATGATTCAGAAACTTAAGGGCAAAACTAAAAGAGCAAAAGTCCAGTATTTGAAAGATGGGGATTATATATTAACTTCTCCACCCAATATAGCTAATAAACTAGCTGAGGGAATTTCAAAGAAATCTTCTTCTGAGAATTATACTAAAGAATTCCAACATATTGAAAACCAGAGGGAGAAAATTAAATTGCCCTTTTCTTCTAAAAGTTTTAAAGATTATAATCATCCTTTTAATATCGAAGAACTTAAGACTCCATTAAAAAAGGCCCACGATACTGCCTGTGGTCCTGTAAACGTATATTATAAGTTTCTGAATCATTTACCGCCTGAGCCACTGAAGACTCTCTTGGACTTGCTTAATGATATTTGGATAACTTTCCAAATTTTCCACCATCATGGAGGGTGGCGTGTATTATCCCGGTTTCCAAACCGCGTAAGGTTCATAGTGATCCAAATAATTACCGTCCCATAGCTCTTACCAGCTGTGTGTGTAAGACTATGGAACGGATGAGTAATGATAGAGTTGTTTGGTTTCTTGAAACCAACAAGCTTTTATCTAACATTGAATGTGGTTTTCGGCAAGGTAGATCTACCATGGATCACCTTGTTCGATTTGAAACTTTTATTTGTGATGGTTTTGTTAATAAAAAACATGTGGTGTCCATATTTTTTGACCTTAAAAAAGGCTTATTACACCACATGGAAATATGATATTTTAAAAGACCTCGCGGATATGGGTCTTAAAGGTCGCTTACCTATATTTATATCACAATTTTTATCCGATCGTCAGTTTAAGGTACGGGTGGGTTCCACTCTTTCTGACTCTTATGAGCAGGAAATGGGTGTACCCCAGGGCAGTATTCTGTCACCAACTCTCTTTAGCATAAAAAATAAATAGCCGAGCAAAAACATTACCATCTGGCACACAGGGTTCTTTATACGTGGATGATTTCGTTATATGGTACGGAGGTAAGAATATTAATAATATCAAACGTCAGTTGCAGCTTTGTCTTAATAAAATCGAGAAATGGGCAACTGAAAACGGTTTTAGATTTTAACGTCTAAAACCGTCGGTATGCATTTTTGTAACAAACGGAAACTTCATCTTGATCGCGAGCTTACTTTTTGTGGTGAACAGGTTAAAATTGTTGGAGAAACTAAATTTTTAGGTATAATACTTGATAGTAAGCTATCTTTTATACCTCATATAAAATGCTTAAGGCTAAATGGACAAAGGCTCTCGATATAATTAAGGTCGTGTCTAGCACCGATTGGGGTGCTGACTATATCGTTCTCTGGTGAGGTCTAAATTGGACTATGGATCCATTTACGGTTCCGCTAGGAAGCCGTATATGAAAATATTGGATCCAGTTCATTACCAAGGTTTGAGGCTCAGCCTTGGTACTTTTAGAACCTCACCAGTAGAAAGTTTATACGTGGAGGCAAATGAGCCTTCTTTACATAGCCGACGTATAAAACTTAGCCTTCAATATGCTACAAAGCCTAAAGCCTACCCAACAAACCGTGCCTACGACTGTGTTTTCAATCCATTATATGTAGACAAATATACTAAATGTCATAACAAGATCCCTTCGATCGGTCTTCGCATACAGGACCATACTGTGGAATCTAATACCAAGCTGGGGGATATAGCTCCGGTATCTTTCCTGGAGTCTCATCCCTGGCTTCCTCCACAACCTAAACTAATATTTGATCTACGTACATACAATAAATCAAATACAAACCCTCTTATAATTCAGCAAGGTTTTGCTGAAATCAGGGCTTATTATATGGATTATAAATTTATATATACTGACGGGTTGCGGGATGGGGACAGGGTTGCGGCTGGGGCTGTCTTAGAGCAGCGGGTCACTTCTCTTCGTCTGCCACCTTCATCTTCTATCTATTCAGCAGAGGCCATGGCTATACTCCTGGCCTTATCATATGTTTCTTCTGGGCATGCCCAGAGCGCAGTGATATGAAGCGACTCGCTGTCTTGCCTTTTGGCGATTCAGAATAATAAATTTCAAAATCCATTGATACTTGAAATCATAGCCAAACATAGAAAACTAATTAAAAGAGGTAAAGACATAATATTCTGTTGGATACCAAGTCACACTGGTATCCATGGAAACACAGTTGTGGACAGGGAAGCGAAAGCTACCTTATATAAACCTGTATCTCGGGTTAAAACCCCTTATACTGACGTGAGGTCGAATATTCTTAAATATATTCGTCGCCTTTGGCAAGGTGAATGGGATTTGCAGATCCATAATAAACTGCATGCTATTCACCCGGTCATTGACTACAATGCCTATACTTGTAAACTGTCACGCAGAGACCAGGTAGTTTTAACGAGGTGTCGTATTGGGCATTCTCATCTGACACACAATTTCATGTTAGATGGGAGCAGTGCTCCCGAGTGTGTTGGATGTGATGGTTAATATGGCATGAAACATATCCTTGTTAACTGTAGACTTTGCCCATGTTAGGCAAAGGTTCAACACGGCCAACTCTATATATGATTTATTTGACAGCATCGCTGGCGATGTAGTCATAAAATATTTGAAGGCCTTTGGCCTATAACATAAAATATAAATTTCAAATGTCTGAAATATTTATAGATAAAAGTTACATACATACAGCTTTCCAGATTTACCATTTTTAAATATGATGGTTTTTTGAATTTTAGCTATTTTGGTTTTTTCTTATCTGATTTTAAACATGTCTGTACTTTTTGTTTGATTTTTGATGTTCTCACCATCATTTCGAAAACCTTAACCGTCTCCTGTTTTTTGACCTTGTTCTCACCACGATATGGCTGAAATATTGCCGATGTGGCGTTAAGCCATAATCATTCATTCATTCCTATTGGCGTTTGTCTTTGGGAAACTCACCTGAAGACATCTGACAAAGATAAAAAAAGCTCTTGAAAATTAGTGACTTTATACCACCTGTTGTATTGAAGAAGAGCTAGCTGCAGGCGGTTCCTCTATCTATATCAATAACAATAAATTCATCAGAGCCTTGTTACTCTTAATACAGAGCTTCACGCTATGACCGTTCGTGTTTTATTGTCAGAAACAATCACATTTTTTTCAGTGTATATTCCTCCTAATACCTCTATGTCAGCTTTTCAGTTACATAATGTAACGGAACAATTACCTAAATCGTTTATAATAATGGGAGATTTTAATTCCCATTACTCTCCATGGGGACAGTAATAACATAAATAATATGGGCAAAATACTGAAAGATTTCTTATCGAAGGATGAACTGTGTTATTTCAATGATGGTTCTAATACCTATTTACATCCGGGTACCGGCACTTATCCTGCTGTCGATCTCACTATCACAGATCCATCACTTCTCGTAGATTTTTCTTGGAAGGTGCATGACGATCTTTGTGGTAGTGACCATTTTGCTATTATCTTAAAGCATATCACTTCTAATTGTGTAGAACGTGTAGCTAGGTGGAAATTCGATAAAGCAGATTGGATCGCATGTGAGATGTTCTGTGAGGCTGATATCACTCCAGGGACTCTCAATGCAGCAAATGGTCCTATATTAAAATTTAACAAGCTTGTTTTAGGACCTGCCGATAGAACTTTCTTTAAAACCTCGACAAATCCCAAATCCAAATGTAAACCCTGGTATGATAAGGACTGTCGCAAAGGCCGAGCGAAGTTTTAATATATCTCTTACTGATAATAACAAACCAGGTTCGGATTTTAGAGCCAAGGCTCGTCGATTACTCAAGTCCAAGAGACGATCTTGTTGGTGGAACTTTGTTTCAGACATCACGTCAAAAACACCTATGCGGAAGATGTGGAACATGATTCAGAAACTTAAGGGCAAATATAATAGAGCAAAGGTTCAGTATTTGACAGATGGAGATAATATATTAACTTCTTAACCTGATGTAGCAAATAAACTAGCTGAAACAATTTCCAAGAAATCTAACAGATTAAAAACCAGAAAGAGAAAATAACCTTGCCTTTTTTTTTAATTTAGATGATTTTAATTGTCCTTTTAATATCCAGGAACTTAAAACTGCATTAAGAAAGGCACACGATATTGCTTGCGGTCCTGATAATGTATGTTATAAGCTTCTGAATCATTTACCGCCTGAGTTACTTGAGACCCTCTTGGACTTGCTTAATGATATTTGGATAACTGGTAATATTCCACCCTCATGAAGGGAGGCGTGTATTATTTCGGTACCCAAACAGGGCAAGGCATACCCATCCCTCTAATTACCGTCCCATAGCTCTTACCAGCTGTGTCTGTAAGACTATGGAACCGATGATTAATGATGGACTTCTTAAGTCCCTTGAAACCAACAAGTTACTCTCTAATATTCAATGTGGTTTTCGTCAAGGTAGATCTACCATGGTTCACCCTGTTCGATTTGAAACCTTTATTCGCGATGGCTTCATCAATAATGAACATGTGGTGTTCATATTTTTTGACCTTGAAAAGGCTTACGACACTACATGGAAATATGGTATTTTAAAACACCTCGCGAATATGGGTCTTAAAGGTCGCTTACCATTATTTATATCCAAATTTTTATCTGATCATCAGTTTAAGTTACGGGTGGGTTCCACTCTTTCTGACTCTTATGAGCAGGAAATGGGTGTACCCCAGGGCAGCATTCTATTACCAACTCCGTTTAGCATAAAAATAAATAGCCGAGCAAAAACATTAACATCTGGCACACAGGGTTCTTTATACATGGTTGATTTCCTTATATGCTACCGAGCTAAGATTATGAATAATATCGAACGTCAGTTGTAGCTTTGTCTCAATCAAATCGAGAAATGGGCAAATGAAAACGGTTTTAGATTTTCAACGTCTAAAACCGTCAGTATGCATTTTTGTAACAAACGGAAACTTCATCCTGACCCTGAGCTTAATTTTTATGGTGAACAGATTAAAATTGTTGGAGAAACCAAATTTTGAAGTATAATATTTGATAGTAGGCTATCTTTTATACCACATATTAAAATGCTTAAAGCTAAATGTACAAAGGCTCTCGATATAATTAAGGTCGTGTCTAGCACCGATTGGGGTGCTGACCGATCAGTTTTACTTAATTTATATCGTTCTCTGCTGAAGTCTAAATTGGACTATGGATCCATCATTTACAGTTCCACTAGGAGTGAGTGAGTTAGTGCTTGGGATTTAACGTCGTACTCAACAATTTTTCAGTCATATGACGACGAAGGAATCTTTAGGGTGCATGTACGTGTAACGTGCCTCCTTGTAGCAGGACGGATTTCCACCGCTCTTTTATTTAGTGCTGCTTCACTAGGACGACTTACCGAAGGCAAGTAAGCCGCCCCGCCCGAGCCATCATACTGATACGGGTCAACGAGTCGTTGCACTATCCCCTTCATGCTGAACGCCAAGCGAGGAAGTTACAACTTCCTCTTTTAAAGTCTTAGGTGTGACTCGATCAAGGAGGTTCCGTTAGGAAGTCATACATTAAAATGTTAGATCCTGTTCGTCACAAAAGGTTTGCGGCTCAGCCTTGGTGCTTTTAGAACCTCACAAGTATACAGTTTATACGTCGAGGCTAATGAGCCTTTTTTATATCATCGACGTATAAAACTGAGCCTTCAATATGCTACAAGGCTTAAAGCACATCCAACAAACCCTGCCTACGACTGTGCTTTTAATCCATCATATGTAGATAAATTTAATAAATGTCTTGAGAAGATCCCTCCGTTCGGTCTTCGCATACGGGACCATATTGTGGGTGCTAACATCAAGCTAGAGGATATAGCTCCGGTGTCTTTTCCGGAGTCTCCTCCCTGGCTTCTTCCACACCCTAAACTAATATTTGATCTACGTAAATATAATAAATCACATACAAATCCTCTTATAATTCAGCAAGGTTTTACTGAAATCGAGGCTGATTATATGGATTATAAATTTATATATACCGACGGGTCAAAGGATGGGGACAGGGTTGCGGCTGGGGCTGTCTTAGATCAGCAGGTCACTTCTCTTCGTCTGCCACCTTCATCTTCTATCTTTCTGCAGGGTCCAGAGCCATACTCCGGGCCTTATCATATGTTTCTTCATGGCATGCCCAGAGGGCAGTGATATGCAGCGACTCGCTGTCTTGTCTTGGCACTTCCGAATAAAAAATCCATTGATACATGAGATCATAGCCAAACATAAAAACCTAATTAAAAGAGGTAAAGATATTATATTCTTTTGAATACCAAGTCACACTGGTATCCATGGAAACACAGTCGTGGACAGGGAAGCGAAAGCTGTCTTATATAAACCTGTATCTCGGGTTAAAATCCCTTATAACTAACATAAAGTTTAATATTCTTGAATATATTCATCTACTTTGGCAGGGTGAATGGGACTTGCAGATCCATAATAAACTGCATGCTATTCATGCTGTCGTTGGCTACAATTCCTATACTTACCAAATGTCTCATAGAGACCAAGTCGTTTTAAAAAGGTGTCGTGTTGGGCATTCTCATTTAACACACAATTTCATCTTAGATGGGAGCAGTGCTCCCGTGTGTGTTGGATGTGATGGTTAATATGGCATCAAACGTATCCTGTGTAGACTATATATGATTTATTTGACAGCATCGCTGGGAATAAATGTTATTTCTGAAATTTCGTTTGCGGGACTATGTTTTGAGGCGGTGGCTCATCGGTCAATGGAGCAGTATGTGTCTGATGTGTGACCTTATTCACTCATTAGGGCTATCTATTCGAGTATACCTCACGTGGAGTCCTTGGTGCGTTTCCTGTTGGGTATCCCCAGGTTCAGGCATCGCCCTTGTTGGCACTCCGCAGTGGGTGGGGAATTTCGGCCCACTCCAGGCGATGATTAAAAGAGGCAGCTGGAAGTATTATCTGATTCACTTGATAATGAACAGGACAATTGGCCGGCTTGTATCGTCCTTTTCACTAGGAGTGAACAAAAGCCAGCCTCTAAAATCCATCTTTTTTGTTAAAAAGGGCATTGGAAGGGGCAGCACGGACTTTGAAAACTGTTAAAAAAAACTACGATCCGGAGACATCCTCATCGAATGTTTCCGGAAACAACAATCTAAAAATTTATTATCACTAAAAAAAATCTCTGATATACATATTTATACATCCCCTCACAATTCCGTGAACAGCTGTCAGGTAATAATACGTGATAGGGATGGTGATATTATAGACTTAACTGAAGAGGAAATCTGTACAGAATTAAAACCACAGGGTGTTGCCAGAGTAAAAGGTTTCACATCAAAAAAGCTGGCAACATCATCAAATTAAATACCTACCTTTTGACATTTAATAGTACATCTGTACCGTCACATATCTACATTTGCCCATATAGAGTTAATGTAGATTTATACATCCCTAATCCTACACGTTGTTTCACTTGCCAAAAATTTGCTCACGGCAAGGGACAATGTAAAAATAAACTGGTTTGCTTCAGATGCGGCATTGAGGGTCATGATGGTTTTGACTGCAGCAACACAGTTAAGTGTTGCTACTGCAGTGGAGATCACATGGCCTCGTCTAGAGACTGTCCGCTTTTCGTCAAGGAAAAACAAATAATTAATATTAAAGCCAGAAACAATATATCCTACCAGGAAGCCCGCAAACTAGTCTCGCCTCCTAATACTTCACTGCAGACTTCATCTGCCAATGCGGTCTATTGAGTAGCATCTGTTGCTACTCAAACTTCTTGGAAATGGCCCATTAGAAAAGAAAAACGTACTTCTATATCTTTACAACCTGCTGCTCAACCTGCTTATAATTCCTGCTCAACACAGATCACTACAGTATAGCAAGTGAATCAAGTAAATATTACACAAAAAATTGATAAACCTGAACAAGATAAAAACAAAACTACCAGAACTAAGTCCGGAAACAAAAGTCATAATGAAAATAATAAACCTAGTGGTCCCACGAAGCGTCACTCCAAGGCCACCAGGGACCCTGTCCAAACTTTTGATAGGTTTGGATCGTTGGAGGACGTTGGTCCTTTAGCATCAGAAGCGGATGTGATGGATACATCACGTGCACCAGGGAGATTTAACAGCCGATCTCCAAGAAAGGGTCGTCCGCGGTCCAAACACAAGGATAAATCTCCTATACGTCTCCCTCCATAATGGCGATATACGATAAAATTATACAATGGACTTGTGGAGGTCTTCAAGTAAATTTTATTGAAATAACACAGCTAGTTCAATCTTTAAATCCATCTGCCTTTTGTCTTCAGGAAACTCACCTGAAGACATCGGACAAAGATAAATTATCTCTTAAAAATTATACACTTTACAGCAATTATTCTGGTGAAGAAGAGCGAGCTTGTGGCGGCTCCTCTATTTTCGTTAATAATAATATAATTCACAGCCCTGTTGATCTCGTTACTGAGTTTCAGGCTGTGGCCGTCCATGTTTCTTTGTCGGAAACAGTTACTTTATGTTTGATCTATATTCCTCTTAATTCTTCTTTGCCAATCTCTCAATTACACAATTTGAAAGAACAACTCCTATCCCCTTTTATAATAATGGGAGATTTTAATGCCCATAACCCTTTATGGGGCAGTAATAATATAAACGGTAAAGGCAAAACTTCGAAAGATGAACTGTGTTATTTCAATGATGGTTCTAATACCTATTTACTTCCGGGTAATGGCACTTATTCAGCTATCGATCTCACTATCACAGATCCATCATTTTTCCCGGATTTTTCTTAGAAGGTGCATGACGATCTTTGTGGTAGTGACCATTTTCGTATAATCCTAGAATATATCACTTCTAATTCTTTAGAACGTGTAGCTAGGTGGAAATTCGATAAAGCAGATTGGATAGCATTTGAGATGTTCTGTGAGGCTGATATCACTCCAGAGACTCTCAATGCAGCAAATGATCCTGTGTTGAAGTTTAACGAGCTTGTATTACGAGCTGCTGATAGAACTATACCTAAGACCTCGACAAATCCCAAATCCAAAAGTAAACCCTGGAACGCCAATGACTATCGTAAAGCCATAAAGGAGAGTAAAAAGGCTGAACGCAGATTTAATCATTGTCCTACCAATAATAATTTAAACCAGGTTCGTAATTTTAGAGCTAAGGCTCTACGCTTACTCGAGTCCAAGAGATGAACTTATTGGCGGAACTTTGTTTCGGGCATTACGTCAAAAACACCCATGCGTAAGGTCTGGAACAAGATTCAGAAACTTAAGGGTAAAAATAATAAAGCAAAAGTCTAGCATTTGACAGATATATATAATATATTAACCTCTCCATCTGATATAGCCAATAAATTAGCTGAGACAATTTCCATGAAAGCTTCTTCTGAAATATACTTGAATGTCTCTTGGCTCATTCTCAAGTATGACTGGAAACGAGAAGGGCTCCTTTTAAGCAGAGGAAACAAGTGATGATATTCACCTTCCATTCGCCTCCTTTTATTTATCTCATGAACGCCCATTTTTTTGCGTTTTCCTAGGATAATTTTTGGGAAAACACTGTCAAGCAACAATAGTTCGTCTTCACTTGAATCCGCCATGGTACCAAATGACAAAATTCTACCAGTCGCAAACGCGATTTGCAATCTGTCCATATGTCCACCTCAACGACACGTGCTTGCTTTATCGTGCTCGTTTTAATCGCGAACAAGCGTTCTTTTTGTGCGCAGACTTACGTCAAAATCACCCATGCGTAAGGTCTAAAACATGGTTCAGAAGCTCAGGGGCAAAAATAATAAAGCAAAAGTCAAGCATTTGAAAGATGGAGATAATATATATACCTCATGAACCAGCTGAGACAATTTCCAAGAAATCTTCTTCTGAGAATTATACTAAAGAATTCCATCGTATTAAAAGCCAGAAGGAGAAAATTAAATTGCCCTTCTAAGAATTTAGAAGATTATAATTGTTCTTTTAATATCCAGGAACTTAAGACTGCATTAAGAAAAGGCCCATGATACTGCTTATGGTCCTGATAATGTATATTATAAGTTTCTGAACCATTTACCACCTGAGCCACTGGAGACTCTCTTGGACTTGCTTAATGATATTTGGATAACTGGTAATTTTCCCGGTATTATCCCGTTCCCAAACCAGATCAGGATCATACTGATCCAAATAATTACCGTCCCATAGCTCTTACCAGCTGTGTCTGTAAGACTTGGAACGGATGATTAATGAACGACTTGTTTGGTTTCTGGAAACCAACAAGTTACTTTCTTATATTCAATGCGGTTTCGTCAAGGTAGATCCACTATGGACCACCTTGTTCGATTTGAAACCTTTATTCGCGATGGCTCATCAGTAACGAACATGTGGTGTCCCATATTTTTGACCTTGAAAAGGCCTACGACACCACATGGAAATATGGTATTTTAAAAGACCTCGCGGATATGTGATTTAAAGGTCGGATTATCTATATTTATATCTCAATTTTTATCTGCTCGTCAGTTTAAGGTACGGGTGGGTTCCACTCTTTCTGACTCTTATGAGCAGGAAATGGGTGTAACCCAGGGCAGCATTCTATCACCAACTCTGTTTAGCATAAAAAATAAATAGCCTAGCCAAAACATTAACATTGGGGATACAGAGGGTTCTTTATATGTTGATGATTTCGTTATATGCTACCGAGCTAAGAATATGATTAATATCGAACGTCAGTTGCAGCTTTGTCTCAGTAAGATCGAGAAATGGGCAACTGAAAACTGTTTTAGATTTTTAACGTCTAAAACCGTCGGTATGCATTTTTGTAACAAACGGAAACTTCATCTTGACCCCGAGCTTAATTTTTTGGTGAACAGGTTAAAATTGTTGGAGAAACAAAATTTTTAGGTATAATATTTGATAGTAAGCTATTTTGTATACCTCATATTAAAATTGCTTAAAGCTAAATGTACAAAGGCTCTCGATATAATTAAGGTCGTGTCTAGCACCGATTGGGATGCTAACCGATCAATTTTACTTAATTTACATCGTTCTCATGGTGAGGTCTAAATTGGATTATGAAACCATCATTTACGGTTCCGCTGGAAAGTCGTATATTAAAATGTTGGATCGCGTTCATCACCAAGGTTTGAGGCTCAGCCTTGGTGCTTTTAGAACCTCACCAGTAGACAGTTCTCATCTGGAAAAACCTAGTAAGTCAAAATTTTGGTGAAAAATGAGTTAGGCCCACAACTGGACTTGCTATGTTTTTCTCTTTCATTTCATCCAGGTAAAGTGTGTGAAAGTCCCTCCTGTTGGGAATTTTTTGATCTTGAAGAACCTAGTAAGTCAATGTCATGTGGAAAAATACCACATAGTCATCTGGGAAAACCTAGTAATTCGTCTTGCTAGGTTTTTTCCAGATCAATGTACGACTACATGTCACTTACTAGGTTCTACAAGATCAAAATCTCTTAACAGGAATCGCTTTCACACTCTTTACCTGCATCAATTGAAAGGGAAAAAACATAGCAAGTCAAATTATTTCTCATATGAGTTAAACCAATCACATTACCTAATTCTGGTCATGTGATCACAACAAATTGGACAACTTTTTTAAAGACAATTCAGTCAGGATGTTCTCACGTTTTCTGTATATTTATTGCTAGATACTGTTAGTTAAAATGGCATCACGTGGGAAACTAATGCTAGAGTAGGCACTGAAGAAGGCTAGGCACCAAGAAGGTGACAAGACAGTGTCGTTTGAGGCAGACAAATCGGTGCAGAAGGAAAAATCCGGCACAGGCACCAATGTAAACATGCCTGATAGTGCTACTACCATGACTACAGTCGAGTCTGCGAGTAGCTTGGGCGCCAGGTGCTATTTTGAACCCTTTCCTGCTAAGACAGTTGAAATGACAGATGATTCTACGACCGATATGTCTGCTATATTCACCCAAGAGCTTGACATAACCAATGATGAGGGCCCTGATTATGAAAACATTGAAAGCCTCGCGATGCCTGCTGGTGACCAATGCCCTGGTAATGAGGATGAAGGTCATAATATTACAGTAGCTGAGACTGTTACCGTGAGTACCATGAGCCGCTCTGATGATCTCGATGACGTGGAAATGAATGCAGTCCCTCAACAATCGCAGCCAGAGGTTTCAAGGCCGAAGTAAGTAAAGGCTACACTTAAAACTTTTACCATCAAGTTGTCAGCATTTTACCATAAACATGACAAATACACGGGAAATACAGTTGCGCAGCGCAACGACCACTGTAGTCTCGCACCAAGGAGGTTGAGAGTTCATATGCACCTCTCAATGGCTTTGTTTCCAACTTAACGTGCGAAGGTCCCGTGGGTACTGCCCGGTTTCTTTCCACGATAATGCTGTCACGCCATCCTATGAGTGGAATATTCTTAAGAACGGCGTAAAGCTGCTATTAATCAATCAATCTTCCATAAATAGACCATTTTTATATACAGTCGTTGTGAATTAGTGAAAAAATACTGGCTTTAAAAGTATATAATTGTAACTTTCACAGTGGAAAATATTTTAAATGGTGAAATAACCAGCAACTGGGTAGCAAATAAGGTAACATAAAATTATTTTCATATCCCAGTAATTCGTGTAGCCAATGAATTTTTAAATATAAAGCTCAGTAATTCATTCAGGTAAGTCAAAATGTCTTCTTTTCACATATATTTCATGTGGAATAGAATGCTTAATAGATAATTTGCTTTTCATTGTAGGAAAAGGCGCCGAATTGAAGACCAGAAATCCTACCACAAGGCCAAGTACCCACTACTTGATGGATGTCAGGACACATGTAGGAAGAATTGTCAGGCTAAATTCACAAATGAACAGAGGGTTCTCATTAATGAATCCTTCTGGGATTTGTCTTTTTCCGAAAGAAGGTTGTGGCTTGATAGCCACATTCTTGTTACCCCAGTGAAAAGCAGAAAAAATGTCCAAGAGCAATATAAACGTTCTCATTCACTTATCTACTCATTGCCACTATCAACTACAAAGGAATCAGTTTGTAAAATCATGTTCCTAAGAACACTAGGACTGAAAACAGACGGCATGATTTCTGTGTTTGTAACAGACAAAGAGTCAGGTGACATTGGGAGTCTGATGAAAGACAATCGTGGAAAGTCAGCTCCGAAAAACAAAGCTGATAAAGATTTAATTCGGGAGCATATTATGTCTTATCATCCCCAGATTAGCCACTGTAAGCTCCAGAATGCCCCAAACAAGCGGTATCTTGAACCACATTTAACAATCACCGCCATGTGGGAAGACTATAAGTCGAAGCATTGGGACATTAGTTACATTGTGTATCAGCGGGTGTTTCAATCAGAAAACATTGCCTTTGGCAAACCATCACAGGACGATTGTGACGTTTGTGCAAAGTACAAAGCGCACTGCAAGGACTCTGATGAAGCTCATGATGTCAATGTTTGTGAACAATGCAAAGTTGGCCGAGATCATAACGAGAAAGTAAAAGCAGCTCGCACCCATTATCGAGAAGACAACGATGGTGCTGTTGATAAGGAAACACCAGTATATTTACTGTAGATATGCAAAAGGTTATCCTCCTTCCCAAAATGACCATCAAAGAACATTTCTTTGTTAGCAGATTAGTTGTCTTCAATGAGACATTTGCATCAGTAAAAGAAGACGGTGACTTTGTTATTTTGTGGCATGAGGCTATCAGGGGTAGATTAGGAGTTGACGTTGCCTCCACGTATATAAAGTGTTTGTGCCTTTGTGAGACAGATTTTGTGATATTCTGGCAGACAACTGCACGGGACAAAACAAAAACTGGGTCCTTTACACGGTGTTGTGTTGGTGTGTCAATCAACCCTAGGGCCCACAAAGTATCACAATGAAGTATTTTGAAAGGGGACACACTTTTATGCGTGCAGACAGCGTCCATGGCTGCATCGGAAGGAAAATGAAGAAATGTCCTGAGATTGTAATTTTCAGGACTTCGTAGATTTGTGTGACAAATCGGGAACTAAGATCAAGCCAATCACAATGCAATACCATGACTTTTATGAATTTGAGGACGGTCACCGTAATAGAAAGTCCAAGAACGTAACGCTACCTCATCTCAGCTCCATATCAGTGGCAGAATTTCGTAAAGGTTCACGCGCAGTGTGGTTTAAGGAGGGTTTTGAAGGAGACTACATGTACCAGGAAGTTGACTTTCTTAAACCCAAGTTCAGACTGGACTTTACACCACCAACACAGAATGAACCTAGAGGAATTCCTAGCGTGAAACGCCAGAATATTCTGAAACTGGCCGATTCATTCCCCGCTGCTAAGAGGAAATTCTGGCAGGAAATTCCAGTAAATGACAACAATGATGACCTTGTTGAACACTTTGGGTGATTCCTAAATATGTAATCAAGCTGCAGTTGCTGCTATTCCTCGAAAATGTCTCAGACTGGTAGATTTATTTACCACGGCTAAGATAAAATTCTGGCTGAAAATCACAGCAAATCATGATCTCGTTGATTAGTTAAAACAGTTGTTTTATGTATTCAAACTACACTTGGTGTTATTTCTCTGATAATTGTTCATGTGTTAGGCAATAAAGTGAAGTTATCACGCTGCTGTTGACATACTAGGCTTTTGTTGATAAAATGTTTTAGTTGAAGGATTGGTTAGATCAGGTAAAACATAGTAAGTCATTTTGTAACCAAATTAAACCAGTAACAATAATATACCTATGTGAGCTGAAAAGGCATCTAATTGTCTTGATCTAAAATGCCGAAATAAAATTTATTTTATATTTTGCAACTTAATTCTGAAACAAAACACGCTTCCTTTGTTTCCTCCAATTTGCATTCAACTGACTTTCTAGGTTTTTCCAGATTACAGGAGAGTTTATACGTGGAGGCTAATGAACCTTCTTTATATAACCGACGTATTAAACTTAGCCTTCATTATGCTACAAAGCTTAAAGCTCATCCAACAAACCCTGCCTACGACTGTGTTTTCAATCCATTGTATGTAGACAAATATACTTAATGTCCTAACAACATCCCTTCGTTCGGTCTTCGTATACGGGACCATATTGTGGGAGCTATCATCAAGCTGGAGGACATAGCTCCGGTGTCTTTTCCGGAGTCTCCTACATGGCTTCTCCCACAACCTAAACTAATATTTGATCTACATAAATATAATCAATCGAATATAAACCCTCTTATAATTAAGCAAGGTTTTGCTGAAATTAAAGCTAATTATATGGATTATAAATTTATATATATATACTGACGGGTCGAAGGATGGGGACAGGGTTGCGACTGCGGCTGTCATGGAGCAGCGGGCCTCTTCCTTTCGTCTTTTCATCCTCTTCTTCAATATTCTCTGCCGAGGTCAGAGCTACACGCCTGGCCTTATTATATGTTTTTTTCTGGGTGTGCCCAGAGGGCAATGATATGCACTAACTCGTTGTCCTGCTTATTGGCAATACAGAATAATAAATATAAAAATTCCTTGATCCTTCAAATTTTAGCTATACATAGGAAACTAATTAGAAGATGTAAAGATATTATATTCTGCTGGATACCAAGTCATATTGGTATCCATGGAAACACAGTCGCAGACAAGGAGACGAAAGCTGCCCTAAATAAACCAATATCTAAGATAAAAATGCCTTATACTGACATGAAGTCCAATATTCTTAAATATATTCGTTGCCTTTGACAGGGTGAATGGAACTTGCAGGTCCATAATAAACTGCATGCTATTCGTCCAGTCATTGGCTACAATAATTATACTTGCGAAAATTCTCTTAGAGACCAAGTAGTCTTAACAAGATGTCGTGTTGGGTATTCTCGTCTAACGCACAATTTCATAATACTAGATGGGAGTAGTGCTCCCCAGTGCGTTGGATGCGATGCACAATATGGCATCAAACATAACTTGTTTGACTGTGTACACTTTGCCCACGTTCGGCAGAGATTCTACACGGTCGACTCTATATATGATTTGTTTGACAGCATCGCTGGCAATGTTGTCATCAATTATTTGAAGGCCATTGTCTTTATCATAAGATATAATTTATTGATATATAAATACTTATCTCTAAAGTTATATATACATTTCTTGATATATTATTTTTAAAATATGAGGGTTTTCGAGTTTTAACTGTTTTTGGTTATTCTAATCTGGTTTTAAACATGTCCAAACATTTGTTTCCAATTATGATGTTCTGACCACCATATCGGAAACCTCAACCGCCTCGTGTTTCGACCTTGCTCTCGCCACGATATGGCTGAAATATTGCCGATGTGGCGTTAAACCATAATCATTCATTCATTCATATCATTGCCCTCTCGGCACACCCAGAAGAAACATATAGTAAGGCCAGAAGTATAGCTCTGGCCTCGGGAGAGAATATTGAAGAAGAGGATGAAGGGCGAAAGGAGGAGACTCGCTGCTCCTTGACAGCCGCAGCCGCAACCCAGTCCCCCATCTTTCGACCCGTCAGTATATATAAATAAAAATACGAACCTAGTTTAAGTTATTATCAGTAGGACATGTATAAAATTTCGCTCGCCTTTTTGCGTCCTAATGGCTTTACGACACTCCCCTTATCATACCATGATTTACTTTTGGATTTGGGATTTGTCGAGGTTTTAGGGATAGTTCTATCGGCAGCTCGTAAAGCAAGCTCGTTAAATTTTAATATACGATCATTTGTTGCATTGAGTCTCTGGAGTGACATCAGCCTCACACAACATCTCAAATGCGATCCAATCTGCTTTATCGAATTTCCACCTAGCTACACGTTCTAAAGAATTAGAAGTGATATGCTCTAGGACTATAGGAAAACAGTCTTTACCACAAAGATCGTCATGCACCTTCTAAGAAAAATCTGGGAGAAGTGATGGATCTGTGATAGTGAGATCGATAGCAGAATAAGTGCCATTACCCGGATGTAAATAGGTATTAGAACCATCATTGAAATAACATAGTTCTTCGTTACATAAGAAGTCTTTGACTATCTTGCCCTTATTATTTATGTTATTACTGCCCCATAGAGGGTTATGGGAATTAATATCTCCCATTATAATAAACTGTTTAGGTAATTGTCGTGTAAGATTATGTAACTCATTGACTGACAAAGAAGTGTTTGGAGGTATATACACCAAACATAATGTGACTGTTTTATACAATGAAACACGAACGGCCACAGCCTGAAGCTCTGTATGCAGAACAACAGGGCTGTGGATAATACTGTTATTTATGAATATCGAGGAGCCGCCTGCAGGTCGCTCTTCTTCATTTGAATACGTACTATATAATGAATAATTAAGAGTTATTTAAGAGTTATTTTATCTTTGTCAGACGTCTTCAGGTGAGTTTCATGAAGACACAGGGCAAACTGGATTGAAAGATTGAACTAGCTGTGTTATTTCAATAAAATTTGCCTTAAGACCTCGACAATTCCATTGTATAATTTTGTCTAAAGAAGACATTGTGGAGGAAAGCGTATGGGGGATTTCTCTTTATGTTTGGACCGTGGACGACCCTTCCTGGAGATCGGCTGTTAGATCTCCTTGGTGCGGGTGATGTATCCATCACCTCCGCATCTGATGTTCAAGGACCAACGTCCTCCAACGATCCATACCTATTAAAAGTTTGGATAGGGTCCCCTAGTGGCCCTAGAGGGACGCTCTGTGGGGCCACTAGGTTTATTATTTTCATTACGATGTTTATTTTCAGACTATTTACTGGGTTGTTTTGAGTTACTGTAGTTGTCTGCAGTTGAGCAGGAATCTCGGGTAGGTTGAGCAGCAGGTTGTAAAGAAGTAGGTTTGTCGTTTCCAATGGGCCACGTCAATGAGGTTTGAGTAGCAACAGATGCTACTCGCTTGACCGCATTTTCAGATGAAGTATGCAGTGAAGTATTAGGAGGCGAGAGTAGTTTGCGGGCCTCCTGGTACGATATATTGTTCTTAGTTTTGATAGTGATTATTTGTTTTTCTTTTACGAAAAGTGGACAGTCCTTAGAGGAGGCTATGTGATCTCCACCGCAATTGCACCACTTTGCTGTGCTGCTACAGTCGAAATCATCATGACCTTCACTGCCGCACCGAAAACAAACCAGTTTATTTTTGCATTGGCCCTTGCCATAACCAAACTTTTGACAGTTAAAAGAACGTGTGGGGTTAGGGATATAGAACTCCACACTAACCCTATACAGGCCAGTGTAGATATACGACGGAATAGATTTACTGTTGAAGGTCAGAAGATATGTATTTAGTTTAATGATGTTACCAGATTTCTTCATAGTGAAGCGTTCACTCTGGTAACACCCTGCGATTTCAGTTCTGTGCAGATTTCGTCTTCTGATAAATCAATGATATCCTAATCCCTGTCACGTATAATTCCCTGACAGCTGTTCAGGAAATTATGTGGGGATGGATACAAAGGAATATCAGTTATTTTATTCAAAGCTAATCAGTTGATGAATTGTTGTTTTCGGAACCATTCAATGAGAATGTCTCCGGATGGTAATTTTTTGACGTTTTTTAAAGTACCTGCTGATCCCTGCAAGGCCCTTTTAAGTACAAACGGATGAATTGTTGAGGCCGGCTTCTGTTCACTGAAAGCCGGCCAACTGTCCTGTCCGTTATCAACTGAGTCAGCCAAACCCTCTAATTTTCTCTTCTTATCAGCACTTGAAATCGGCTGAGAGGAAAGCCTGTTAATTATACTGGAGACATTAATTGAAAGGTTTGAGGAAGACATGGCATATATATATATAAATTTCACCCCATATGTTCCCCACCCACCACGGAGTGTCAACAAGGGCGATGCCTGAACCTGGGAATACCCGGCAGGAAAGACACCAAGGTTTCCATATGAGGTATACTCGAACATATTGATTTATACCAAAGGTTAAATTCAATCTACTCGATTGACCCGTGAGCCACCGCCTCAAAACGTTGTCCCGTAAACGAGGTTTCAGAAATAACATTTTCTTCAAGGAATAGTGTTATGGAGAAATTCTGGGACAACGCAGAGGCAAGACACGATCAAGCCGATTGATCGGACCAGGCCCATCCGACCTCCCGTCTCTCCCCAAGTAAGGGCCAAAGTGACGTGATGGGCGTGAGGATCTCGCAATATAAGCGTCAAGTCCGACATTCCTATACCATTCGTAGTCCGTAAAGGGCGTTCCAAGTCGATAATCGCAAGACCAACACGCCCTCAGCCACCAGGATCCCGTCCTCGTAGCTTACGGGTCGCAACCCACGGCAAACAGGTCGCTCCCCGGTTGCCTCTCACACAACCGAGAAGATGTGAGCCTATTATATTCACCGGGCTCACACAGGAGAGCTCTAGGTTTGTCGACTTTTACGACAAGTTTGCCTAGAGGGCTGAGGTCCTATTCTTATCACCCCGGAAACCCCACGGCGGTAAAATTTAATGAGCTTGTATTACGAGTTGCGGATAGACCTTATAACAATAATAGAACTTATAATAATTTGAACCAGATTTGTATATTTAAAGTTAAAGCTCGTCGATTACTCAAGTGCAATCTTGTTGGCGAAACTTTGCTTCGGGCGTTACGTCAAAAATACCCTGGCGGAAGGTCTGGAACATGATTCAGAAATTTAAGGGCAAATATAATAAAGGCAAAGTCCAGCATTTGAAAGATGGAGATAATGTATATACCTCTCTATCCGATATAGGTAATAAAATTTCCAAGAAATCCTCTTCTGAGAATTATACTAAAGAATACGAAGATATTAAAACCCAAAAGGAGAAAATGAAATTGCCCTTTTCTTCTAAAACTTTAAAAAATTATAATTGTTCTTTTTAACATCGAGGAAGTTAAAACTGCATTAAGAAAGGCCCACGATACTGCTTGTGGTCTTGATAACGTATATTATAAGTTTCTGAACCATTTACCACCTGAGCCTTTTGAGACTCTCTTGAACTTGCTTAATGATATTTGGGTAACTGGTAGTTTTCCATCGTCAAGTGGATTATCCCTGTTCCCACACCGGGTAAGGATCATACTGATCCAAAAAATTACCGTCCCATAGCTCTTACCAGCTGCGTCTGTAAGACTTTGGAACGGATGATAAAGGATAGACTTGTTTTTCTTTTAAAACCAACAATTGTTATCTAATATTGAATGTAGTTTTCGTCAAGGCCGACCTAGTTTTTATCACCTTGTTCGATTTGAAACTGATTCGTGATGGTTTTGTTAATAATAAACATGTGTGTCGATATTTTTCAACCTTAACAAAGGCTACGACACCACATGGAAATATGGAATTTTAAAAGACCTTTCTGATATGGGATTAAAGGGTCGGTTAACTTCATTTATATCTTTATTTTAATCTGATCGTCAATTTAAGGTAAGGGCAGGAGCAGGAGATGGGTGTACCCCAGGGCAGTATTCTTTCACCAACACTGTTTAGCATAAAATTAATAGTTTGGCTAAAACATTAACATCTGGCACTGAAAGTATATTATATGTAGACGATTTCCTTATATGCTACCGTGCTAAAAATATGAATAACATCGAGCGGCAACTGCAATTTTGTGTCAATAAGATCGAGAAATGGGCAGTTTCCAGTGGTTTAAGATTTTAATGACTTGCGGAACCGTAAATGATGGACCCATAGTCCAATCTAGGCCTGACCAGAGAACGATGTAGATTGCGTAAAACTTAATAACATCTACAGCCTTTGTACATTTAGCTTTAAGCATTTTTTGTTAGCATGGTAACATATCTGGCAGTCATCAAGAAATAAAGCACCCTCTGTATTAGAAGTTACAGCTTTAGGCAGGCTATTTATTGCTATGCTGAACAGAGTAGGCAAAAGAATGCTTCCCTAAGGTATACGCTTGTCCTGCTCACAAGAGTCAGAAAGACTGCGTCCCACCCGTGCCTTAAGCTGACGATCGGAGAAAATTCTGATATTGATATTGGTAATCGTATGTTAAGGCACGTATCAGGAAAATCGTTTAAAACAATACATTTTCATGTGGTGTCGTAGGACTTTTCATAATTGATTAAGCCATCCCGAATGATGGTTTCGAATCGAACAATCCAAAGCAGATCTACCTTAACCAAGATCAGACTGTACATTAGAAAATAACTTCTTGGTTTCAAGAAGCTAAACAAGTCTATCATTTATCATCCGTTCTGTAGCCTTTACAGTCACAGATGGTAAGAGGAACCGGACGGTAATTAAACGTATCAGTATGACCCTTACCCGGTTTGGAAACCGGTATAATACACGGCTCCCTCCATGAGGGTGGAAAATGACCAGTTATCCAAATAGTATTAAGTCCAGGAGAGCCGCAAGAGGCTCAGACGGCAAATGATTCAGAAACATTTATTATACGTTATAACGCGCACTATCGTCATTTTAATGCAGTTTAATGGACGATTTTAAATTTAAATTTATCCTTCTGATGTTTAACATGTTGAAATTCCGCAGAGTAATTGTAAGAAGAAGATTTATTAGCAATTGTTTCAGCTACTTTATTTATGTTTATGTGGAGACTTTAATAAATTATTTACATCTTTCAGGCTGTAAACGTTTCGCCTTATTATTTTCGCCTTTAAGTTTCTAAACCATATTGCATAGGGTATTTTTGATGTAATGTCCGAAACAAAGTTCCATCAACAAGATCGTCATTTGGACTTGAGTAATCACGAGCCTTAGCTCTAAAAATTCTAACCTGGTTTCAGTTATCGGTAGGACATATATTAAAACTTCGGTCGGTCTTTTTATGGTCCTCAATGGCTTTACAACAGTACTTATTATACCAGGGTTTACTTTTAAATGAATGAAGGAATGATTATGGTTTAACCCCACTTCAGCAATATTTCAGCCATATCGTGGCGGGAACATGTTCAAACCTGGAAACCGTAAATAGTTTTTGACATGATCTGATGAACAAATAAAACTTAAAAGAAACACAGACGATCATTTTAAAAACAGTTTAAAAAAGCTAAATGTCATTTAAAAGTCGAAAACTACAATTGCTTTTATCTTATGCATATAATATATAAAATAATATAATGTATACAACTGTATTCTCTTATACAAGCCAACAGCCTTCAAAAATGAATAAAAGCATCCCCAGCGATGATGTCAAATAAATCATATATAGAGTTGACTGTGTAGAATCTTTGCCGAATATGGCCGAAGTCTACACAGTCAACCAGGATATGTTTGATGCCATATTGAGCATCACATCCAACACACTCGGGAGCACTGCTCCCATCGAAGATGAAATTGTGTGTTAGATGAGAATGCCCAATACGGCGTCTTGTTAAAACGACTTGATCTCTACGACACGTATCAAAGGTATAGGAATTATAGCCAATGACAAGATGAATGGCTTGTAGTTTGTTGTAAACCTGCAGATCCCATTCACCCTGCCAAAGGCGACGAATATATTTATGAATATTAAGCTTAAAATCCTTGTGTTATTTTAATTTTTGACACGGGTTTAGTAAGGGCTGCTTTTGCCTCCCTGTCTACGACTGTGTTTCCATGGATACCAGTGTGACGTGGTATCCAACAGAATATATCTTTACCTCTTTTAATTTGTTTTCTATGCAAAGCTAATATTTCGAGGATCAACGGATTTTTAAATTTATTATTCATAATTGCTAAAAGGCAAGAAAGCGAGTCACTGCATATCACCGCCCTCTAGGCATGCCCAGAGGAAACATATCATAAGGCCAGGAGTATAGCCTGTGCAGAAAAGATAGAAGATGAAGGTGGCAGACGAAGAGAAGTGACCCGCTGATCTACGACTGCCGCAACCCTGTCCCCCATCCTTTGACCCATCAGTACAGATAAATTTGTAATCCAAATATTTAGCCTTGATTTCAGCAAAACCTTTCTTAATTATAAGAGGATTTGTATTTGATTTATTATATTTACGTAGATCAAATATCAATTTAGGTTGTGGAAGGAGCCATGGAGGGGACTCCGGAAAAACACACCGGAGCGATGTCCCAAAGTTTAATGTTGGCTTCCACAATATGGTCTTTATAACGAACACCGAACGAAGGGATCTTGTTAGAACATTTAGTATATTTGTCTACATACAATGGATTGAAAACACAGTCGTAGGCAGGGTTTGTTGGATGAGCTTTAAGCTTTGTAGCATATTGAAGGCTCAGTATTATACGCCTGTGATGTAAAAAAGGCTCGTTAGCCACCACGTATGAACCAAGGCCGAGCCTCAAACCCTGGTGATGAACATTTTAATACACGACCTCCTAGCGGAACCGTAAATGATAAACCCATAATCCAATTTAGACCTCACCAAAGCACGATATAAATTAAGTAAAACTGATCGGTCAGCACCCCAATCGGTGCTAGACACGACCTTAATTATATCGAGAGCCTTTGTACATTTGGCTTTAACCATTTTAATATGAGGTATAAAAGATAGTTTACTTTCAAATGTTATACCTAAAAATTTTGTTTCTCCAACAATTTTAACCTGTTCACCAAAAAAATTAAGCTGGGGATCAAGATAAAGTTTCCGTTTATTACAAAAATGCATACCGACGGTTTTAGACGTTAAAAATCTAAAACCGTTTTCAGTTGCCCATTTTTCGATCTTACTGAGACAAAGCTGCAACTGACGTTCGATATTATTCATATTTTTAGCTCGGTAGAATGTGACGAAATCATCCAAGTGTAATGAACCTTCTGTGCCAGATATTAATGTTTTCGCTAGGCTATTTATTTTTTTGCTAAACAGAATTGGTGATAGAATGCTGCCCTGAGGTACACCCATTTCCTGCTCGCAAGAGTCAGAAAGAGTGATAATATTGATAATCGCCCTTTTAACCCCCATATCCGCAAGACCCTTTCAAATGCCACGTTTCCATGTGGTGTCGTAGGCCTTTTCAAGGTCAAAAAATATGGACACCACATGTTCATTATAAAATAAACCATCACGAATGAAAGTTTCAAATCGAACAAGGTGATCCATAGTAGATCTGCCTTGCTGAAAACCACATTGAATATTAGAGAGTAACTTGTTGGTTTCAAGAAACCAAACAAGTCGTTCATTAATCATCCGTTCAATAGTCTTACAGACACGGCTGGTAAGAGCTATGGGACGGTAATTATTAGCATCCTTATGATCCTGACCCGGTTTGGGAACTGGGATAACATACGCCTCGTACCGTGATGGTGGAAAATTGCCAGTTATCCAAATATCATTAAGCAAGTCCAAGAAAGTCTCCAGTGGCTTAGGTGGTAAATGGTTCAGAAACTTATAATATACATTATCAGGACCACAAGCAGTATCGTGGGCCTTTCTTAATGCAGTTTTAAGTTCCTCAATATTAAAAGGACGATTATAATTTTGTAAATTTTTAGAAAAAAAGGAGCAATTTGATTTTCTCCTTCTGGGTTTTAATATGTCGGAATTCTTTAGCATAATTCTCAGAAGAAGATTTCTGGGAAATTGTCTGACCTAATTTAATAGCTATATTGGATGGAGAGGTATATATACATATTATCTTCATCTTTTAATTTCTGGACTTTTGCTTTATCATTTTTACCCTTAAGCTTCTGAACCATGTTTTCAGACTTTACGCATGGGTGTTTTTTACGTAATGCCCGAAACAAAGTCCTGCAAACAAGATGGTCTCTTGGTTTTGATTCATCGACGAGCTTTAGCTCTAAAAATACGAAATATTAGGTCGATAGTAGAATAAGTGCCACTACCCGGATGTAAGTAGGTATTAAAACCATCATTGAAATAACACAGTTCTTCGTTAGATAAGAAGTCTTCTACTATCTTGCTCGCCACGATATGGCTGAAATATTGCCGATGTGGCGTTAAGCCATAATTATTCATTCACTCTACTATCTTGGCCTTATCATTTATGTTATTACTGCCTCATAGGGGGTTATGGGAATTAAAATCTCCCATTGTTATAATAGGTTTTGGCAACTGTTCTTTGAAATTATGTAACTGCAAAGTTGACAAAGAAATCTTCGGGGGAATATACACTGAACAGAATGTGATTGTTTCGTACAATAAAACACGAGCGGCCATAGCGTGAAACTCTGTATTTAGAGGAACAGGGCTGTAAATAATATTGTTACTGATGAAGACGGAAGAGCCGCCTGCAGGTCGCTCTTCTTCATTTGAATAAGTGCTGTATAAGTTATTTTATTTTGGTCAGATGTCTTCAGGTGACGTACCTGTAGACAATGGGTAATAGGATTTAATGATTGAACAAGCTGTTATGTCAATAACATTTACCTTAATGGCTCGACAATTTCGCTGTATAATTTTGTCAAAAGAAGACATTACGGAGGAAGACGTATAGGAGATTTTTCTGTATGTTTCGACCAAAGACGACCTTTCCTTGGAGATCGGCTGGAAGATCTCTCTGGTGAGGGTGATATATCCATCACATCCTCATCTGATGTTGAAGGACCAACGGTCCTCCAACAATCCAAACTCATTGAAAGTTTGAGATTTGCTTTTGGACTTTTTTTCGCATTTAGGGCAATTGGGCTCAGCTGGGTTGTACTATTTACTGTTTTTATTTGTTCTTTTGAAGCAGTTTGATTTTAACAAAAAATTAAACAAAGGTTGAGACGAAAGTTGCACAGAAACATAACTAGGTTTGTCGTTTCGAATGGGCCAAGTCCAAGAGGTTTGAGTAGCAACAGTTGCTACTCGCTTGACCACATTGGCACACGAATTCAGTAGAGAAGTATTAGAAAGTGAGGCTAATTTCCGAGCGTCCTGATAGGAGATATTATTTTTAATTTTCAAGTTGATCATTTGTTTTTCCTTAACGAAAAGCGGACAGTCCCTTGTTGAGGCCATGTGATCTCCACTGTATTTGCAACACTTAACTGTGTTGCTGCAGTCGAAAACATCATGACCTTTACTGCCGCATCTGAAACAAATCAGTTTACTCTTACATGCCATGACCAAATCTTTGGGAATTAAAACAACGTGAAGGATTGGGGATATATAAATCAACATTAACACTAGCCGGGCCAACGTAGATACGAGACGGAAGGGAGGTAGCGTTAAAGGTCAGCACGTATGTATTAAGTTTGAAGAGGTTACTAGATTTCTTCCTAAAGAAGGGTTTCACTCTGGTAACACCCTGTGAATTAAGTTCTTGGCAAATTTCTTCCTCAGGCAGGTCAGTTATATAACCATCCCTGTCACGAAAGATTCCCTGACAGCTGTTCAGGGAATGGTGAGGGGATTTGAAAACAGATATATCAGATATTTTATTTAAGGAAATTTTTTGATTGTTGTTACCGGAAACATTAAATGAAAATGTCTCCGGATCTAATTTTTTAAACGTTTTTAGAGTTCCAGCTGCGCCCTGGAGAGCCGTTTGCAGGAGAAACGGGTGAATTTTTGAAGCTGGCTTTTGTTAACTCTTAGTTAAGGCAGACATGGTATATATGTATAAATTTCACCCCATATGTTCCCCACCTACCACAGAGTGCCAATAAGGACGATGCCTGAACCTGGGAATATCCAACAGGAAAGGCACCAAGGACTCCATATGAGGTATACTCGAACAGATTGATTTATTCCAAAGGTTAAATCCAATCTACTCGATTGACCCAGTCCCGCAAACGATATTTCTGAAATAACATTTGTTCTCTAAATGATTTGCTGTTATAGAGGAAATTGGGACCACCCAGAGGCAAGACATGACCAAGCCGATTGATCGGACCGGGTCCATCCGACCTCCGGTCTTTCTCCAAGTAAGGGCCAAAGTGGCGTGTTGGGCATGAGGATCTCCCAAGACCTCCCTCGGCCACCAGGATCCCGTCCTCGTAGCTTACGGGTCGCAACCCACGGCAAACAGGTCGTTCGCCGATTGCCTCTCACACAACCGAGAAGATGTGAGCCTATTATATTCACCGGTCTCACACAGAAGAGCTCTAGGTTAGTCGACTTGTACCACAAGCTTGCCTATAGGGCTGAGGTCCTATTCTTATCATCCCGGAAACCCCACGGGGGTGGGGTGGTGGTGGTGGATGGGGATGTGCTTGTGTGGAAGAAGCCAGTGAGGAGACTCCGGAAAAGACACCGAAGCTATTTCCTATAGCTTAATGTTAACTTCTGTGATACGGTCCCGTATACGAAGACCGAACGAAGAGATCTTATTGGGAGACTTATTAAATTTATCTACACATGACGGATAAAAAACACAGTCGTAGACAGGGTTTGTTGGATGAGCTTTAAGCTTTGTAGCATATTGAAGGCTCAGTTTTATACGTCGGTTGTATAACTTCCCACTCGTGAGGTTATAAAAGCACCAAGGCTGATGAACAGGATCCAACATTTTAATATACGACTTCCTTGTGGAACTGTAAATGATGGACCTATAGTCCAATTTAGACCTCACCAAAAAACGATATAGACTGAGTAAAACAGATCGCTCAGCACCCCAATAGGTGCTAGACACGACCTTAATTATATCAAGAGGCTTTGTACATTTAGCTTTAAGCGTTTTTATGTCAGGTATAAAAGATACCTTCCTGTTAAATATTACACCTAAAAATTTAGGTTTTCCAACAATTTTAACCTGTTCAGCACAAAAATTAAGCTTGGGGTTACAATGAAGTTTCCGTTTATTACAAAAATGCATGCCGACGGTTTTAGACGTTGAAAATCTAAAACCGTTTTCAGATGCGTTTTCTCCATCTTATCAATCTGCCACTGACTTTTTGTGTTATTCATATTTTTAGCTTGGTAGCATACAACGAAATCATCTACATAGAAAGAACCTTCAGTGGCCGATGTTAAGGTCTTTTCTAGGCTATATATTTTTACGCTAAACAATGTTGGCGATAATATACCTCCCTAAGGAACACCCATTTCTTGCTCATGACAGTCCGAAAGAGTGGTCCCCACCTGTACCTTAAACTGAAAAAAAATTCTGATAGGCCCTTTAAGGTCCCATATTCAGCAAGGTGTTTCAAAAGACCATATTTCCATATCGTATCGTAGGCCTTTTCAAGGTCGAAAAAATATCGACAACACATGTTCATTATACATTCCGTATACACTGTTAATAATAAAGGATCAGATGTGACTTTAATATTCAGGGTATAGACATGACCAACTCTAAATATTTGGGATAACTGACCCTAATATTTGAAGTCCCTGTCTTGTTTCAACCCTTAAAATCAGTCTTGTTTAGAACAATGACCCTTATTGTTAGCGTCAAACAATTTGTTAGCGTCAAACAATTTGACCCCTATTTGGCGATCCCATATTTCCGATCGAATATTCCAGAGTCAGTTTGCCTATGACCCTGAAAAATTAAGTTGAGCTGACCCTGTAATTTTGACTGGGATAAAGGTTTGAAATCGAACAAGGTGATTCAACGTACATCCGTTAGCCCAAAACCACATATATTATGTATATGTATATTAGAAAGTAACTTGTTGGTTTCAAGAAACCAAACAAGTCTCTCATTTATCATCCGCTCCATAGTCTTACAGAAACAGCTGGCAAGGGTTATGGGACGGTCATTAGACGTCCATGACGGTGAAAAATTAGTAGCTAACCAAATATCATTAAGCATGTCCAAGAGAGACTTCAATGGCTCAGGCGGTAAATAGTTCAAAACACTCATCTTATATGTTATTACGACCACAAGCAGTATCGTGGGCCTTTCTTAAATGGAATTTCAACTTCCTCGATATTGAAAGAACGATTATAATCTTCCAAATATTTACAAGAAATGGGCAATTTAATTTTCCTCCCTCTGGTTTTTAATATGTTGGTATTATTTTGTATAATTCTCAGAAAAAGATTTCTTGGAAATTGTTTCAGGTAGTTTATTTGTTATATCAAATGGAGAAATTGAAACATTATCTCCATCTTTCAAATGCTGGACTTTACTTTATTATTTTCGCCTTAAGGTTTCTGAACCATGTTCCAGACCTTACGCAAGGGTGTTTTTGACATAATGCCCGAAACAAAGTTCCGCCAACAAGATCGTCTTTTGGATTTCATTAATCGACGAACTTTAGCTGTAAAAGTACGAACCTGGTTTAAATGATTATCAGTAAGACAATGATTAAATCTGCGTTCAGCCTTTTTACGGTCCTTTATGCCTTTAAAGGTCCTTTATGTCATTGTCGTACCAGGATTTACTTTTGGATTTATCGAGGTGTTCGGTATAGTTCTATCAGCAGCTCGTAATACAAGCTAATGAAATTTTAACATAGGATCATCTGCTGCATTTAGAGTCTCTGGAGTGATATCAGCCTCACAGAACATCTCAAATGCGATCCAATCTGCTTCATCGAACTTCCAAAGATCGTCATGCACCTTCCAAGAAAAATCAAGGAGAAGTGATGGACCTGTGATAGTGAGATCGATAACAGGATAAGTGCTATTACCCGGATGTAAATAGGTATTAGAACCATCATTGAAATAACAGTTCCTCCTTAGTTAAAAAATTTTCCACTATTTTGCCCTTATTATTTATGTTGTTACTGCCCCAAAAGGGGGTTATGGAAATAAAATGTCACATTATTATTAAACGTTTTGGCAATTGTTCTAATAAGTTATTTAACTGGAAAGCTGACAAAAAAATGTTAGGCGGAATATACACGGAACATAATGTTTTTGTTTCAGACAATGAAACACAGACGGCCACAGCCTAAAGCTTTGTATCTAGAGCAACAGGGCTGTAAATAATATTGTTATTGATTAAGATCTTCATTTGAATGAGTATATATAATGAATAATTTTTAAGGGTTGTTTTATCTTTGTCTTAAAGAAACTAACATGAAGACACCAAAGAAAGGCCAATACGATTTAATGATTCAACAGGCTGTGCCATTTCAATCAAATTTACCTTCAAGGCCTCGACAATTCCACTATATATTTTGTCATGTATGGCCATTACGAAAGGAGACGTATAGGAGATTTATATTTGTGTTTGGACAGAGGAAGGCCCTTCCTTGGAGATCGGCTGGAAGATCTCCCTGGTGCGGGTGATGTATCCACAGATTTTTTTGGACTTGTATTTGTCCTTTTTAGGGCGATTAGGCTGAGGTTTATCAGGCTGTTCTGTACTGTTTACTGTTTTTATTTGTTGTGTTGACAGTGCTCCTTAGTGTGTTTGATGTGGTGGCGAATACGGCATCAAACATAACTTGGTTGACTGTGTAGACTATGCTTATATTCAGCAAAGATTCTACATGGTCAACTCCATATTTCACAGCGTTGCTGGCGATGCTGTCATTGACTACTTAAAACATATGGGTTTATATTATAAGATATAACTGATTTTACATTATTTCTTGTTTATACATACACATTAGAATTTTAAAATGATTGAGGTTTTCAAGTTTTACCGCAGGTTTGGTTGTTTTAACGGGTTTTAAACACGTTTGTCTTTTTTATTTGATTTATATGTGCTCATTCTCTTCCTGAAAACCCTATACTGATTAATAAACATGTTAATCGCCACGATATGGCTGAAAAATTGCTGATGTGGCGTACAGGCATAATAATTCATTCGTTCATTTCTTGTAGTCTGTTGCCGTGACCAGATTTTTGGCAATTAAAACAACGTGTGGGATTAGGGATAAATAAATCCACATTAACCCCATACGGGCCAACGTAGATAAGCGACGGAAAGGAGGTAGTGTTAAAGGTCAGAAGGTATGTATTAAGTTTAAGGACGTAACCAGATTTCTTTGTAACACTCTGCCTCCGACTTTTTTGAACGTAAAATCCGTGACCGTCAGCTTTCCTGGATGCTAGAGATTGGTTCAGTCTTCCCATATTGGTTGAATGATAACGTTATGGGAATCGGCAATGTAACATCTAGCCAATCATATGACTCCATCATAACAAATTTATTCAAATACCATAAACGTATACCTCGCAGTCATGGTAGAAGCAAGTTCAACAGAAACATGATTCACAAACACGTTACAGTTAGCTATTTAGTAGGATTGTCGTATGACACCAATAGCATACATGCTCTACACACAATATTATATGCACTGCCATTGAACTTGCTAAAACATAAACATGTTATTCAATAGCATACACAATTTTATTGTTCCATCTCATCTTGTACGTCTGTGTCAAGACATATCGTATTTTCGATTGTATCGCCCTGTAACTACAATTGAAACTCAACATGATCGACTCTTTCTGAAGATAAAGTATTTAGACAGTGGCCTTGATTTAATTAACGTACTACGCATCATTAATGAACCTAATGTTCGTAGTGCTGTGCCTAATTATTTAAATATCCAGAAGCCACCTTGCATATCATATGAGTATATAGAGCCTATCGCTTCCAAAATTTTCAATTATTCCCAAGCCATCAAGGAGTTCGATTTGGCGGCGTATACTTCTGGTGGCTCTACCTGTGATTGTGAATCCTCAGTTTTTACCTACGACAAATGTAAACATGTCCTGACTGGTGACCTTAATATTATTAAGAAACATGATCTAAGGAATCTCTTTGTGAGGGGTCCTAAGTATAGAGAAAAGAGAAATGTCAACATTCCATCACAGAAAAACAATATCATCTCGGCACTTGGCGAGTATTGTTAAAAAATGGTCAAAACGGGAGAAAGTGGATTCTTCGGTACTTCAGATTGTCACAAAGGAAGTCAGTTTAACTATACACCGTCAAGACATTGATGCTCTACCTAAAGTTAAACAGGTTCTGAAGGATCCCACTGTGCAAGAAACACTCGCTGACCTTCAGAGTAAACTTGTCATCACTGTAGCAGACAAGGCCCCTAATAATATCTTTATTTGCAAGAATTATTATTATGAAATTCTTGTTCAAGAGCTATGTGCATCTACAATGACATCCACGTATTCTGCTACTACATGTACTCAGAAGGAAATATTTAAACACAAAGCCTTTCTTAAAGAAAGGCGCATAAATATACCTACCCGTCACACAGAAATACCACAACTTTACTGGATTCCTAAAATGCATAAATCCCCATACAAGGCTCGATTTATTGCGGGTTCAAGAAGCTGTACCACCAAACTCTTGTCAACCCTACTTACGAGAGCGTTACAAGAAGTAAAGTCATTTTGGAATAAGTATTGTGCTATAACAAAAAATTCAGGTGTTAACTGCATGTGGATTCTTAACTCCAAACGTCTTACAGAAGAACTTGATACTCATATGCATATACCGTACAAAGACGTATCCACATGGGACTTCTCTACTCTCTATACTATAATTCCTCACAAAGATCTTATTGAAAGAACATCGTCGTTAATTGTCTCGGTATTTACTAAAACAGGTCACCGTTACATTAACGTCAGAAGCAATAAGGCTTTGTTTAGTTCTATTCTTTATTAAAGTTACCACTGATGGGATGTTACATTATTTATTGAATTACTTGAATTTCTCATTAAAAACATCTATGTGAAATTCGGAGATACCATTTACCAACAGTGCAAAAGGGATAATTTCAATTTTGATATTGTAAATTATCCTTATTTAAATAGCCATGTACCAAAGGGTCCTGCATATGGCGTATACATATCTCACCGTGTAGAATTTGTCAGATCTTGCGTTAATTGTGATGACTTTAATCTGCGTAATAAGTTGTTAGTTCAAAAACTAGTTGGTCAGGGATACTACATGAAACGCCTTCATTCGAAGTTTCTCAAATTTTACATTGAGTATAACACTCTCGTTTGCACGTATGGACACAGCGTTCAGAATCTCTGGCGATCTGCACTATGATCAACCACATAGACGGCGCTGTTATCCCTATGTACACATCTATCATGTACACGGTATTTACCAACATCAATGGCGTTGGTTGCCCAGTGTAACCGTCTATCGTGTATGTCATGTGTAACATCATAGATGGCGCATCTTGTAGCATGATATCTTTACATATTTACGGGAAAGACATAATCGTCCGTTACTTTTGAATCACAATCTGATCGGTTAGGGTCTGTAACGCTCGTCATTTTGGACCTGTATCTAATACCGCTTAACTTGGGGCTAGGGGCCGGAAAAGTAGCCATGCTAATTACATCAGCATGATGCCTTTATAAATAGTCGCAATTAAGGCGCGACTGAGATATTTGTTTAATTGTTATTTGACATGGAACTTTTTCACGGACTACGAATTTGAACTTCGATACGGAATTCATGCCTGAAATATTCATTGTCTGCAGAGCATCATTGAAAATTGATGACCGCTTTTCTCTTGTGTGTTACCGGCTTTACTCTTTATTTGTATAATTTCTTACATACCTTTGTCTTTGGGAGCTAGTGTTAAACGTTGTTTTGGAAAAGGATCTTGCGATTATCGACTTGGAACACCCTTTACGGACTACAAATGGTAAATGAATGTCGGATTTGACGCTTATATTCCGTTCTTGGCAGATTTCTTCCCACGGGGCTCAAAGAATTGAAACAGATTAGCCCATATTTAAGATTAAGTTCAAAATAATACTTTATATTTGTGTTTTCTTTTATGATTCCCCCGTGGGGTTTTCGGGATGATAAGAATAAGACCTCAGCCCTCTAGGCAAGCTTGTCGTAAAGGACGACTAACCTAGAGCTCTACTGTGTGAGCCCGGTGAATACAATAGGCTCACATCTTCTCAGTTGTGTGAGAGGCAACCGGGGAGCTACCTGTTTGCCGTGGGTTGCGACCCGTAATCTCCTGGGACGGGATACTGGCGGCTGAGGGCGTGTTGGTCTTTCGAGATCCTTGCACCCAACACGTCACTTTGGCCCTTACTTGGAGAGAGACTAGAGGTCGGATGGGCCCGGTGCGATCAATCAGCTTGGTCATGTCTTGCCTCTGCGATGTCCGAGAATTTCTCCATAACATCATTCCTTAAAGAATATACGTTATTTCTGAAACTTCGTTTACGGGACTACGTTTTGAGGCGATGGCTCATTGGTCAATCGAGTAGATTGAATTTAACCTTTGGTATAAATCAATCTGTTCGAGTATGCCGTTTACGAGACTATGTTTTGAGGTGGTGGCTCATTGGTCAATCGAGTAGATTGAATTTAACCTTTGGTATAAATCAATCTGTTCGAGTCTGCCTCACATGGAGTTCTTGGTGTCTTTCCTGCCGGGTATTCCCAGGTTCAGGCATCGCCCTTGTTGGCACTTCGTGGTGGGTGGGCAACATATGGGGTGAACTATATATATATATATATATATATATATATATCTGTCTTCGTCAAACCTTTCAATTAACTACCAGGCCTTCCTCTCAGCCACCGGCCCGGATAGCATCAAGAAACCAAACAAGTCTGTCGTTTATCATTCGTTCCATAGTCTTACAGCTGGTAAGAGCTATAAGACGGTAATTATTTGGATCGGTATGATCCGTACCCGGTTTAGGAACCGGGATAGTACACGCCTCCCTCCAAGACGATGAAAAATTACCAGTTATCCAAATATCATTAACCAAGTCCAAGAGAGTCTCCAGTGGCTCAGAAGGTAAATGGTTCAGAAACTTATATTATCTGGGCCGCAGGCAGTATCATGTGCCTTTTTCAATGAAGTTTTAAGGTCCTCAATCGAAAACGGCTGATTATAATCTTCCACATTATTAGAATAAAAGGTAATTGTATTTTCTCCTTTTGTTTTTTAATATGCTAAAACTCAGAAGTGCAATTCTCTGCAATGCTCTGATTTCTGAAATATTTTCAGCTAGTTTATTGGATATATCAGGCAAAGATGTTAATAAAGTGTCTCCACTTCTTAAATGCTGAACTTTGGCTTTATTGTTTTTGCCCTTAAGTTTCTGAACCATGTTCCAGGCCTTACGCATGGGTGTTTTTGACGTAATGCCTGAAACAAAGTTTCGCCAACAAGATCGTCTCTTGGACTTGAGTAATCGACGAGCTTTAGCACTCAATACACGAACCTGGTTTAAGTTGTTATAACGAGAACAATGATTAAATCTGCGCTCGGACTTTTATGGTCCTTTATGGCTTTGCGACAGTCATTATCATACGAGGGCTTACTTTTAGACTTCGGATTTGTCGAGGCCTTTGGTATGGTTCTGTCGGCTGCTGTTCATATAAGTTCATTGAATTTTAACAAAGGATTAGCAGCAGCATTGAGATTCTCTGGAGTGATATTAGCCTCACAGAGCATCTCAAATGCCACCCAATCTGCTTCATCAAATTTCCACCTGGCTACACGCTCTACAGAATTAAAGGTGAGATGCTCCAGGACAATAGGAAAGTGGCCATTACCACAGAAACCGCCATGCACCCTCCAAGGAAAATCCGGGAACAGTGATGGATCCGTGATAGTGAGATCAATAGCAGAATATGAACCATTACCTGGATGTAAATAGGTATTAGAACCATTATTGAAATAACAGTTCGATAAAAAATCTTCCAATATTTTGCCTTTATTATTTATACTATTACTACCACATAAGGGGTTATGGGCATTAAAATCCCCCATAATTATAAAAGGGGATGGCAGCTGTTTTTTCAAGTTATGTAATTCAGAGACTGTCAAACAAGAGTGAAGAGGAATATATAGCGAACATAATGTAACTGTTTCCGACAAAGAAACACGGACGCCCACAACCTGAAGCTCAGGAACGACATCAACAGGGCTGTGAATTATATTATTATTTACGAAGATAGAGGAGCCGCCACAAGCTCGCTCTTTCTCATTAGAATAAGTGCTGTCAAGTGTATAATTTTTAAGAGATGATTTATCTTTGTAACATTTCTTCATGTGAGTTTCCTGAAGACACAGGGCTACTGGGTTTAAAGATTGAACTAGCTGTGTTATTTCAATAAAATTTACCTTAAGACCTCGACAATTCCACTGTATAATTTTGTCTAAGGAAGACATTATGGAGGAAGACGTATAGGAGATTTGTCTGGACCGAGGACGATCTACTAGGAGATCTCCCAGGTGCAGACGGTGTACCCATCAGGTCTGCACGTGAAATTGAAGGATCAAAGTCCTCCAACTTATTATAAGTTTGGACTGGGTCCCTAATGGCCTTAAAGGGACGCTCCAAGGGGGCACTAGGTTTATCCTTTTTAAGATTTTTGTCTGATTTATTTTCGTCACCCGTTGCTTTCCGTGAAGGTTATACTGGTCTATGGGATTTTAATTTATTAGGACATGGTGTGTTTTCGGATACTGCAGGAGAATTCTGTTTTTCAGGAAAGTTTAAATCGGTTTGTGCTGATGAACTGGTCGTGTCACCCAAAGGTTTCATGACCAGTTTCTGTGCCTGTTCTTTGTCAATGGGCCAAGTAAAAGTTGTTTGGACCCTCACAGAAACAGTGGTTTTCCTAACAACATTTGCATATGTAGATGTAATAAGGCCATGTGTGGCAGAGACCAGACGCTTCGCTTCCTGATAAGATATTATTTTTTTACATTTTATGATTTATGATTTCTTTTCATTTTTGAAGAGGATAGCACAGTTGGTAGAGCGTCCGCTTCGGGACCGGTAGATCCAGGATCAATCCTTGATCGAGTCACACCTAAGACTTTAAAAGAGGAAGTTCTAACTTCCTCGCTTGGCGTTTAGCATAAAGGGGGATAGTGCAACGACTGGTTGACCAGTATCAATATAATGGCTCGGGCTGGGCGGCTTACTTGCCTTCGGTAAGTCGTCTCAGTGAAGCAGCACTAGATAAAAGAGGGGTGGAAATCCGTCCTGCAACAAGGTGGCACATTACATGTACATGCACCCGAAGGATTCCTTCGTCGTCATATGACTGAAAAGCTGTTGAGTACGACGTTAAACCCCAACCACTCACTCATTTTTCTCAGCCGATTTCAAGCGCTCACAAAAAGAGGAAATTAGAGGTTTTATCGGACTCGGTTGATTACGGACAGGACAGTTGGCCGGAGCATAGTTCTCTCAACGAAAAGTGAATAGAAGCCGGCCTCAAAAGTTTATCTATCTGTACTTAAAGGGCCTTGCAGGGTTCAGGAGGTACATTAAAAAAATTACCATCCGGAGACATTCTCGTTGAATGTTTCCGGAAACAACAATCCATCAACTTATTAGCTTTGAATAAAATAACTGATATTCCTCTGTATACATCCCCACATAATTCCCTGAGCAGCTGTCAGGGAATTATACGTGACAAGGATCAGGATATCATTGATTTATCAGAAGAGGAAATCTGCACAGAACTGAAATCACAGGGTGTTATCAGAGTGAAACGCTTCATTACGAACTCACAGCGACCGCATTGGTGAGAGGCTTCTCGTTCACTACGCTGCGCTAACCGACTGAGCCACGAAGGCCCCCGGCCCTTATAGGGTTAGTGTGGAGGTGTATATCCCTAACCCGACAGGTTATTTCAACTGACAAAAGTTTGGTTATGGCAAGGGCCAATGCAAAAATAAACTGGTTTGTTTCCGGTGCGGCAGTGAGGGTTATGATGGTCTCGACTGTAGCAACACAGTTAAGTGTTGCAATTGCGGTGGAGATCAAATGGCCTCCTCTAGGGACTATCCACTTTTTGCAAAAGAAAAACAAATAATCGCTATAAAAAGTATAACAATACATCGTATCAGGAGGCCCGCAAACTAGTCTCGCCTCCTAATACTTCACGGCAGACTTCAACTGCCAATGCCGTCAAGCGAGTAGCATCTGTTGCTACTCAAACCTCCTTGACTTGGCCCATTGTAAACGACAAAGCTAGTTCTCTATCTTTACAACCTGCTGCTCAACCTGCTCATAATTCCTGTTCAACCCAGACCACTACAGTAACTCAAACTCAGAAAATATTACAAAACAAACTGATAATCCTGAACCCGATCAAAGCAAAAACAAATCTGCCAGAACTAAGTCTGAAAATAAATCTCGTAATGAAAATAATAAACCTAGTGGCCCCACAGAGCGTCCCTCTAAGGCCACTAGGGGCCCTGTCCAAACTTTTAATAGGTTTGGAGCTTTGGAGGACGTTGATCCTTGAACATCAGATGCGGAGGTGATGGATACATCACCCGCACCAGGGAGATCTGACTGCCGATCTCCAGGGAAGGGTCGTCCGCGACTCAAACATAAAGAGAAATCCCCCATACGCCTTTCTCCATAATGTCTTTTTAGACAAAATTATACAGTGGAATTGTCGCGGTCTTAAGGCAGATTTAATTGAAATAACACAGCTTGTTCAATCATTAAATCCAGTAGCCCTGTCTCTTCATGAAACTCACCTGAAGACGTCTGACAAAGATAAAATAACTCTTAAAAATTACTCAAATGAAGAAGAGCGAGCTGCAGGCGGCTCTTCTATTTTCATTAAAAACAATATTATTCACAGCCCTGTTCCTTTGCATACATAGCTTTCAGGCCGTCCGTGTTTGATTGTCTGAATCAATAACATTATGTTCAACGTACATTCCACCTAACATTCCTTTGTCAGCTTTGCAGTTACATAATTTAATAGAACAGTTGCCGAAACCTTTTATAATATTGGGAGATCTTAATTCCGATAACCCCCTATGAGGCAGTCATAACATAAATGATAAGGACAAGACAGTAGAAGACTTCTTATCGAAGGAGGGACTGTGTTATTTCAGTGATGGTTCTAATACCTATTTACATCCGGGTAATGGCACTTACTCTGCTATCGATCTCACTATCTCAGATCCATCACTTCTCCTTGATTTTTCTTGGAAGGTGCATGACGATCTTTGTGTTAGTGACCATTTCCCTATAATCCTAGAAAATAACACTTTTAATTCTTTAGAGCATGTGGCTAGATGGAAATTCGATAAAGCAGATTGGATCGCATTTGGGATGTTCTGTGAGGCTGATATAACTCCAGAGATTTTTTTTTTTTTTTTTTGATTGGTGTTTTACGCCATACTCAAGAATATTTCACTTATACGACGGCGGACAGCATTATGGTGGGTGGAAACCGGGCAGAACCCGGGGGAAACCCACGACCATCCGCATGTTGCTGTCAGACCTTCTCACGTACGGCCGGAGAGGAAGCCAGCATGAGCTGGACTTGAACTCACAGAGACCGCATTGGTGAGAGACTTCTGGGTCATTACGCTGCACTAGCGCTTTAACCGACTGAGCCATGGAGGCCCCCCCAGAGATTCTTAATGCAGTAGATGATTCTATATTAAAATTTAACGAGCTTGTTTTACGAGCTGCCGATAGAACAATCCCTAAAACCTCGGCAAATCCATAATCCAAAGGTAAACCCTGGTATGATAAGGACCGCAAGAAGGCTAAGCGAAATTTTAGTATATGTCCTAATTTTAATAACTTAAGCCAGGTTTGTATTTTTAGAGCTAAGGCTCATCGATTAATCAAGTCCAAGAGACGATCTTTTTGGCGGAACTTTATTTCGGGCATTTCGAAAACACCCATGTGTAAGGTCTGAAACATGGTTCAGAAACTTAAGGGCAAATACAATAAAGCAAAAGTCCAGCATTTAAAAGATGGAGATAATATATTCGCCTCTCCATCTGATATAGCCAATACATTAGCTGAGACAATTTCCAGAAATCTTCTTCTGAGAATTTTACTTCAGAATTCAAACATATTAAAAGCCAGAATGAGAAAATCAAATTGCCCCTTTCTGCTAAAAATTTAGAAGATTATAATTGTCCTTTTTAATATCAAGGAACTTAAAACTGCGTTAAGAAAGGCCCACGATATCGTTTGTGGTCCTAATAACGTATATTATAAGTTTCTGAATCATTTATCACCTGAGCCACTGGAGACTCTCTTGGACTTGCTTAATGATATTTGAATAACTGGTATGTCTCCATCATCATGGAAGAATGCGTGTATTATCATGGTTCCTAAACCGAGTAAGGATCATACTGATCCAAATAATTACCGTCCCATAGCTCTTACCAGCTGTGTCTGTAATACTATGGAACAGGGGATTAATTATAGACTTGTTTGGTTTATTGAAACCAACAAGTTACTTTCTAATATTCAATGTGGTTTTCGTCAAGGTAGATCTACCATGGATCACCTTGTTCGATTCGAAACCTTTGTTCCCAATGGCTTCATCAATAACAAACATGTGTGTCGATACTTTTTGACCTTGAAAAGGCCTACGACACCACATGAAAATATGGTATTTTAAAAGACCTTGCGGATATGGGACTTAAAGCGGATTACCAATATTTATCTCAGAATTTTTATGTAATCTGTATTCTGTATTCTTTCACCAACTCTGTTTAGCATAAAAATTAACAGTTTGGCTAAAGCATTGACAACTGGCACTGAGGGTTCTTTATGATTTCCTTACATTCTACCGTGCTAAAATTATGAATAATATCGAGCGGCAACTGCAGCTTTGTCTCAATAAGATCGAGAATTGGGCAGTTGCCAATGGTTTTAGACTTTCTGCGTCTAAAACCGTCGGTATGCATTTTTATTATCAACGGAAATTTCATGTAGATTGTGAACTTAATTTTTATGGTAAACGAGTGAAAATTGTTGGTTATATTCGATAAAAAATTATCATTTATACCTCATATGAAAATGCTTAAAGCTAATTGTACAAAGGCTCTCGATATAATTAAGGTCGTTTCTAGCACCGATTGGGGTGCTGACCGATCTATTTTACTTAACTTCTCGGGTAAGGTCTAAATTGGATTATGGATCCATCATTTACGGTTCCGCGAGGAAGTAGTATACTAAAATGTTGCATCCGGTCCATCATCAAGGTTTGAGGCTCAGCCTTGGTGCTTTTAGAACCTTCCCAGTAGAGAGTTTATACGTAGAGGCTAACGAGCCTTCTTTACATCACAGGCGTAAAAAACTGAGCCTTCAATATGCTACAACGCTTAAAGCACATCCAACAAACCGTGCCTTCGACAGTGTTTTCAATCCATTATATGTAGACAAATATACTAAATGTCCTAACAAGATCCCTTCGTTCGGTGTTCGTATTATGGACCATATTGTGAAAGCCAACATTAAACTTGGGGACATATCTCCGCTTTCTTTTCCGGAGTCCCCTCCATGGCTTCTCCCACAACCTAAACTGATATTTGATCTACGTAAATATAATAAATCGTCTTATAATTCAGCAAGGTTTTGCTGAAATTAAGGCTAATTATCCAGATTTATATATAGTGATGGGTCAAAGGATGGAGACAGGGCTGCGGCTGTCTTAGATCAGCCTTTTCTCTTTTCGCTTGCCACCTTCATCTTCAATCTTTTCTGCAGAGGCAAGGGCTATACTGTTGGCCTTATCATATGTTTTCTCTGGGCGTGCCCAGTAGGGAATGATATGCAGTAACTCGCTCCCCTGCCTTTTGGCAATACAGCATAAAATTGTTTTTTAAAAATCCACTTATTCTGGAAATGTTAGCCTTACATAGAAAACTAATTAAAAGACGTAAAGATATTATATTCTGTTGGGTATCAAGTCATACTGGTATCCACGGAAAGACAGTCGTGGACAGGGAGGCAAAGACTGCCCTAAATAAATCCATATCAAAAGTTAAAATCCCTTATAATGACGTGAAGACTAATATTCTTAAATATATTTGTCGCCTGTGGCAGGGTGAATGGGACTTGCAGATCCATAATAAAGTGCATACTATTCAACCTGTCATTGGCTACAATGCCTATACTGTCTTGTCAAATGTCTCGTAGAGACAAAGTAGTTTTAACGAGGTGTTGTATTGGGCATTCTCATCTAACACACAATTTTACCCTGTATGGGCTCAGTGCTCCCGAGTGTGTTGGACGTGATGCCCAATTGGTATCAAACATATCCTGGTTGACTGTTTAGACTTTGCTCATGTTAAGGCAAAGATTCTACACAGTCAACTCTATATATGATTTATTTCACAGCATCGCCGGCGATGTTGTCATAAATTATTTGAGGGCCATTGGTCTATATCATAAAATATAATTTTAATTGACATAAATATTTACAGATAAAAAGTTATATACATACAAATTTCTAGATGTACTATTTTTAAGATATTTTGGTTTTCGAGTTTTAACTGAGTTTTAACTTACTTTTTGTATCATTCTTTTTGTAATTTGTGAAAGCAATGCCATGGTCAAATACAGAGCAAAACACCACCTAAATAACGAAGTGTTCCTGACATTTTGATAAACAGGATATAGCTGTAAGCTAACATAAGTTGTAATAAGCAACACATTGTGTCAAATATTGCCGCGATAAGGAAGTTACGGCTGTGTTTAAGAGCAGTAACATTTCACTTACCCATTTCGTTCTGTGGAAATACTTGGATGCATGATGATGACATACACATTTCTTTCCAACTTCTACAAGTTTATGTTATTGAAATTGTTACATTACGATTAATAAAGAATGTATTACTTGTGTTTATTGTGACACATTGGAGGCTGAGATTTATATTATGTTCTTCTCGATCTATAAAAATCCCTTAATATCCGTACTGAGAATTGGTGAATATTACATTAAGACCATTTAATTTCTTGGATGTAAAAATCCGCCTGATGCATATACTCTTGGATTTATTGTTTGGTTACAATGTTTCGGGTAAGCAATAACGACGATGTCGTAAAGTTCAATTGCTACCGCAACATTATGACTACGATTTGCTAGAGTGTCATTGATTAATGTGAACTGCTTAATTTGTCATATGGTTAAATATGTTTGGAAGTAAAAAAGTGTTTACAGTGGAGGTAGTGAGTCTTTGAACAAGAGTATATCCATGCCGTTTCAAATGTAATATTAGCCCCAAGATTGTTACATACATGTACTTCAACATACATATAACAACATTAATGGCGATATTGTGTTGATTTTTAAATATATTTTAAACAAATATGGGTAGTTCTTTACTGAGTTCTGTGGAGTTTAGCTGGATTTAAAAGCATGAAATGCTGCTGAATTGTGGCCTTTAGACATTTGTGATGCAGCTCTCGCACGTGTACATTTTTGTTGACCTTTCTGTGGCTATAATAGCATGTGCTTGAACCAAAAGTTTAAACTATCAGCAACGTTCATCAAACTTCGAAAGAGATGCCTCCGGGCATGGCAACCAAAAGGATGTTTTCTCCCTCATGTATGTGATTTTACCATCAGGCATACATCAAAAGGAATTCCCCCGCAGAGCCTCCGGGGCGAAAAGAATAGGACCTCAGCCCTCCACGCAAGCTTGTCGTATAAGGCGACTAAAATAAAGTTCTGTCTTGTGAGTCCGGCGAATATAATACGCCTACACCTTCTCGGTTTGGGTGAGCTGCAACTGAGGAGCGACGTGTTGACCGTGGGTTGCGATCCGTAATCTACGAGGACGGCAGCTTTTTGGCCGAGGGCGCGTTGGTCTTGCAAGACATCTCGTCTATCTTGGTCCTTACTTTGAGAGATACCTGAGAGGTCTTATGGGCTTTGTCCGATCAATCGGCTTGGTCATGTCTTGCCTCAGCGTGATCCCAAATTCACAGTCTACAACATACATGTTATTTCTCAAATTTCCTTTGCGGGACTACGTTTGAGGCAATAAACTCATGGGTCAATCTATTAGGAGGGAAAGGCGGGGTACGATGAAACAATTTTTACATTTCAACACCTATGCATTAAATACATAATTGAAAACTACTATCAGTGTGACTTTTGAACGTTATTCATTAAGCTATGGATGAATACAATGTCAAGCTTGACTAGGTGAGTGGACATTTTCAAATAAATCATATATAGAGTTGATTAGAATCTTTGCCAAATATGAGCAAAGCCCACAGTCAACCAGGATATGCTTGATGCCATATTGTGCAGCACATCCAACATACTCGGGAGCATTGCTCCCATCTGGTATGAAATTGTGGGTCAGATAAGAATGCCCAATCCGACACCTCCTTAAAAGCCAAACAAGTCTATCATTCATCATCTGTTCCATAGCCTTACAGACACGGCTGGTAAGAGCTGTGGGGCAGAAATTAGACGGATCAGTATGATCCTTACCCGATTTTTGAACCGGCATAATACACGCCACTCTCCATGAGGGTGGAAAATTATTAGTTATCCAAATATCACCAAGCAAGTCCAAGAGAGCGCGAAGTGGCTCAGGCGGAAAACGGTTCAGAAACTTATAATATACGTTATCATGACCACAAGCAGTATTGTGTGCCTTTTTATTGCAATTTCAGTTCATCGATATTAGAAGGGCGACTATGATGTTCTAAAGTTTTAGAAGAAAATGGCAATTGAATTTTCTCTTGCTTTTTAATGTGTTGGAATTCTGAAGTATAATTCTCAGAAGATATCTTAGAAATTGCTAATTAATTTGCTATATTGGTTGGAGAGGTTAATATATTATCTCCATCTTTTAAATGATGTATTTTTGCTTTATTATTTTTGCCCTTAAGTTTCTAAACCATGTTCCAGACCTTCCGCATACGTGTTTTTGACGTAATGCCTGAAAAGAAGTTCCACCGACAAGATCGTCTCTTGGACTTGAATAATCGACGAGACTTGGCTCTAAAAATACAAACCTGGTTTAAATTATAATCAGTGGGGCAATGATTAAATCTGCGCTCAGCGTTTTTGCGGTCCTTTATGGATTTACGACAGAACTTTACCTAACACCTGGAAAAAAACAAGGACATTAAATTTTAATATACGATCGTCTGCTGCATTGAGAGTCTCTGAGGTGATATCAGCCTCACAGAACATCCCAAATGCGATCCAATTTACTTTATCGAATTTCCACCCATCTACACGTTCTAAAAAATTTGAAGTGATATGCTCTAGAGAATAACAAAACAATGGTCACTACTACAGAGATCATCATGCACCTTCCAAGAAAAATCAGGGAGAAGTGATAAGTACCATTACCTGGAAATAAATAGGTATTAGAACCATCACTGAAATAACACAGTTTCTCCTTAAATAAGAAGTCTTCCAGTATTTTGCCCTTATTATTTATGATATTACTCCCCCATGGGGGGGCTATGGGAATTAAAATCTCCCATTATTAGAAACGGCTTAGCTGAGTGAATGAGTGCTTAGGGTTTAACGTCGTACTTGACAATTTTTCAGTCATAGAACGACAAAGGAATCATTACAGTGCATTTGTTGTGCCTCCTTGTTGCAGGACGGATTGCCTTGCTCTTTTATGTAGTGCTGCCTCACTGAGACACCTTTCTGAAGGCAAGTACGCCGCAAGTACGCCGCCCCGCCCAAGCCAGTCGTTGTACTGAACGTTAAGCGAGGAAGTTGCAACTTCCTCTTTCAAAGTCTTAGTTGTGAATCGACCCAGGCTTAGATTAAATGGCTTAGGTAATTGTTCCTTTAAATTATATAGCTGCAAAGCTGACAAAAAATTGTTCAGATGTATATACATCGAACATAATGTAATAGTTTCAGATAGTGAAACACGGACAGCCTGAACAGCCTGAAGCCCTGTATCTAGAGAGAAACAGGGCTGTGAATAATATTGTTATTGATGAAGATGGAAGCACCGCCTGCAGCTCGTTCTTCTTTATTTTAATAAGTACCGTATAATGAATAATTTTTAAGAGTTTTATCTTTGTCAGATGTCTTCAGGTGAGTTTCCTGAAGACAAAAAGCAATAGGATTTACTGATTGAACTATGTTATTTCAATAAAATTTACCTTGACCTCGAGAATTCCAGTGTATAATTTTGTCGTTATGGAGGGAGGCGTACAGGAGATTTGTTTATATGTTTGGACTGAGGACGACCCTCTCGTGGAAATCGGCTATTAGATCTCGGCTGAGCGGGTCCGATGTCAAAGGGCCAACGTCCTCCAGCGATCCAAACTTATTCAAAGTTTGAACAGGGTGCCTAATGGCCTTAGAGGGACGCTGTGTGGGGCCGCTAGGTTTATTACATTTATGTATTTTTTGAGGCTTACTTTCCGACTTAAATTTTGCGTTATTACGTTGAGGATTTTCAGTTTCATTTTGGGATTGAGTTGAACAAGAAGTTAGCCTAAGCTGAACAGAAGGTTTCACAGAAATAAGTGTAGGCTTGTCGTTTCCAATGGGCCAAGTTAATTAAGTCTGATTAGCAACAGACGGTAGTCGCTTGACCGCATTGGCAAATGATGTCTGCAATGAAGTATTAGAAGGCGAGACCAATTTGCGGGCCTCCTGATACCATGTATTGTTTTTAAATTTATCATTTACTTTTCCTTAAGGAACAATGGACAGTCGTTAGAGAAGGCCATGTGATCTCCACCACAATTCCAACACTCAACTGTGCTGCTACAGGCGCAACCATCATGACCTTCACTACTTCATCGGAAGGAAACCAGTTTAGTTTTACACTGGCCCTTGTCATCACCACAATTTTGGCAATTATAACACAGCGTTGGGTTTGGGATGTATAAATCCACATTAACCCATTTATGGGCCAATGTAAATATGCGCAGGAAGAGATTTACTATTGAAAGTCAGCAGGTATGTATTTTATTCCAGGATGCTACCAGCTTTTCTTTGTTGTGAAGTATTTCACTTTGGTAACACCCTGTGAATTTAATTCTGCGCAGATTTCTTCCTCTATTAGATCTTTAAGATCTCCATCCCTTTCACGTATTATTCCCGAGCAGTTGTTTAGGGAAATGTGGGAGGGGAAATGTGGGAGGGGGAGGGGGGGGGGGGGTCTGTGCAGATTTCTCTTCTGATAAATCAATGATATCCTGATCCCTCTCACGTATAATTCCGACAGCTGTTCAGGGAATTATGAGGGTATGTATACACATGAATACCAGTTATTTTATTCAAAGCTAATAAATTCTTAGATTGCCCTCTCCGGAAACAATGAGAATGAAATCCGTGAAAAACCTACGATCCGGAGACAAAGTACCTACTGCGCCTCCTAGAGCCCTTTTTAACACAAACGGATGAATTTGAGGTCGGCTTTTGTTTAGTTTTAGTTGAGAGAACGATAAAAGCCGGCAAACTGTCCTGTCTATTTTCCAGCGGGTGAGACAAATCCTCCAACTACCTCTTTTTATCAGTACCTGAAGTCCGCTGAGAGGAAGATCGGATAGATATATTAGAGACATTAGGCGGAAGTTTTATTGAAGTCATAATAGATATATATATATTAAAAATTCAACCAACGTGTCCCCCACCCACCACGGAGTGCCAGCTAGGGCGATGCCTGACCCTTGGGATACCCCAACCCCCTCAAACGTAATCCCGCAAACGAAATTTGAGAAATAATATTTGTTCTCTTTATGGTATGATGTTATCGAGATACACGTTCTAGTGAATTAGAGTGAATAAATGCTTATGGTTTAACGCCACTTCGGCTATATTTCTGCCATATTGTGGCGAGAATAAGGTGAAAACACGAGGCAGTTGATGTTTCCGTTATGGCAGCGGGAACATCAAATACGAAACAAAAATGTTCGGACATGTTCAAAATCAGATGGGAACAAAACAGTTAAACCAGCATATTGTAACATTTCGACATCTATATGTATATAACTTTTTATCTATAAATATTTATGACAATTAAAATTTATATTTAATAGTATAGGCCAATGGTCCACAAATATTTTGTGACATTTCTGAAGAATCTTTGCCGAACATGGGCAAAGTCTACACACTCAACCACGATATAGTTGATGCCATATCCAACACACTTGTGTGTTAGACGAGAATGCCCAATACAGCACCTTGTTAAAACTACTTGGTCTCTACAAAACATTCCGCAATTGTAGCCAATGACAGGATGAATAGCATGCAGTTTATTATGGACCTGCATGTCCTATTCAGCCTGCCAAAGGTGTCGAGGCTATATAGGGCAGCTTTCGCTTCCCTGTTTACGACTGTTTCCATGGATACCATATTGTTATCCAACAGAATATATTTATTTATTTATTTGATTGGTGTACTGAAGAATATTACATACGACGGCAGCTAGCATTATGGTGGGTGGAAAACGGGCACAGCCCGGGGAAAACTCACGACCATCCGCAGGTTGTTGACACACCTTCCCAACTACGGCCTGAACTCACATCAAGCGTAATGGTGAGAGATTCCTCGCAGCCCCTCCAACAGAATATATCTTTACCTGTTTTAATCAGTTTTCTATGCATGGTTATTATTTCAAAAACTAATGGATTTTTAAATTTATTGTTCTCAATTGCCAGAAAGCAGGAGAGAGAATCACTGCATATCATGGCCTTATGGGCACACCCAGAGGAAACATATAAGACCAGGAGCATAGTTCTGACTTCGGCAGGAAAGATTGAAGACGCGGATGGAAGAGAAAGAGCAGACCCTCGCTAATCTATGACAGCTGCAACCCTGTCCCCATCCTTTGATCCGTCAGATATATAAAACTGACAATCCATATAAGTAGCCTTAAGTTCAGGAAAACTTTTTTCAATCATAAGAGCATTTGTATTGGATTTATCATATTTACGTAAATCAAATATCGATTTAGGTTTTGGAAGATTTTTCCTCTAGCTTGATGTTACTTCCACAATATGCTCCCGTATACAAAGACCTTATTGGGACTTACATTAAATTTATCTGCATATGTAGAAGGATCATTGGCCTCCACGTTTTAACTCTCTACTGGTGAGGTTTTAAATGTACCAAGGCTGAGTCTCAAACTTTGGGGATGATCCAACATTTTAATGTATGACTTTCTAGCGGGACCGTAAATGATGGACCCATGGTCCAATTTAGACCTCACCAGAGAACGATATAAGGTAAGTAAAACTGGCCTGTCAGCATACCCAATTGGAGCTAGACACGTCCCTAATAACATTTAACTTCGAGCCTTTTTATACGAGGCCTTAAAGACAGCTTACTATTAAATATTACACCTAAAATTTTGTTTCTCCAATCCTAATCTGTTCACCACAAAAATTAAGCTTGCGGTCAAGATGAAGTTTCTGTTTATTATAAAAGAAACGTATAATGTGTACTGACAGTTTCAGACTCGATGCCCATTTGTCGATCTCATAGCCCCCGTGGGGTTTCCGGGGTGATAAAGAATAGGACCTGAGCCCTCTAGGCAAGCTTGTCGTAAAAGTCGACAAACCTAGAGCTCTCCTGTGTGAACCCGGTGAATATAATAGGCTCAAATCTTCTCGGTTGTGTGAGAGGCAACCGGGAGCGACCTGTTTGCCGTGGATTGCGACCCGTAATCTACGAGGACGGGATCCTGGCGGCTGAGGACGTGTTGGTCTTCCGAGATCCTCGCGCCCAACACGTCACTTAGGCCCTTACTTGGTTATGTCTTGCCTCTGCGTGCTCCCAAACTTTTCTCCATATCAGCACATCATTTAGAGAAAAGATATGTTTTCTGACATATCGTTTGCGGGACTGTGCTTTGAGGCGGTGGCTAATGGGTCAATCGAGTAGACTGCATTTAACCTTTGGTATAAATCAATCTGTTCGAGTATACCTCGTATGGAGTCCTTGGTGTCTTTCCTGCTGGGTGTTCCCAGGTTATGGCATCGCCCTTGTTGGCACTTCGTGGTGGGTGGAAAACGTATTGGGTGAATTTTATAATAATTTTGATGATGAACAGGACAGTTGGCCGGCTTTCGTTGTTCTCCTGTGAACAAAAGCCGGCTTCAAAAATTCAATCGTTTCTTCTGCAAAGGGCTCCCCAGGGCGCAGCTGAAACTGCACGAAACGTGAAAAAAACTTACATCTGGAGACATTCTCATTGAATCTTTCTGGCAACAACTATCAAAGAATTTACCTAAGTTAAATAAAATATTTGATACATCTGTTTTCACATTCCCTCACCATTCCCTGAACAGCTGTCAGGGAATATTTCGTGACAGGGATGGCGATATAACTGACCTAGAAATCTGCCAAGAACTAAATTCACAGGGTGTTACCAGAGTGAAACGCTTCATTACGAGGAAATCTGGCAACCTCCTTAAACTTAATACACACCTGCTGACCTTTAACACTACCTCACTTCGGTCTCATATCTACTTTGGCCCGTATGGGGTTATTATGGGTTTATATATTCCTAAACCTACACGTTGTTTTAATTGTCAAAGATTTGGTCACGGTAAGGGCCAATGTAGGAATAAACTGATTTGTTTCAGAAGCAGCAGTGAAGATCATAACTGTTTTGCTGCAGTCGAAACCATCAAGTGTTGCAAATGCAGAGGAGATCACATGGCCTCCTCAAGGGACTGCCCGCTTTTCCTTAAGGAAAAACAAATTATCAAATTAAAAACAATATATCCTATCAGGACGCCAGGAAGTTAGCTTCACTGTCTGATACTTCTTTACAGACTTCGTTTGCCAATGTGGTCAAGAGAGTAGCAACTGTTTCTACTCAAAACTCTTGGACTTGGCCCATCAGAAACTACAAACCTAGTTATCTTTCTGTGCAACTTTCGACTCAACCTTCGTTTAATTCCCAAACCAAGACTACTTCAACGAAACAAATAAAAACAGTAAATACAGTAACCATGGTAAACCACCTCAGCCCAATTCCCCTAAAAATAATGACAAAAACAAATCTCAAAGTAAGAATAAACTAATAACTAATAATTACAGTGGCCCCACAGAGCGTCTCTCTAAGACCACTACGGATCCTATCGAAACTTTTAATCAGTTTGGATCGTTTGTTCTTCAGCATCAGATGCAGATGTAATGGATACATCCTCCGCACCGGAGAGATCTTCAAGCCGATCTCCATGGAAGGGTCGTCCTCGGTCCAGATACAAAGATAAATCCTCCATACGCCTTCCTGCATAGTGTCTTCTTTTGACAAAATTATACAGTGGAATTGTCGAGGTCTTAGGGTGAATTTTATTGAAATAACACAACTAGTTCAATTACTATTGCCCTTTGTCTTCAGGAAAACTCACTTGAAGACGTCTGACAAAGATGAATAACCCCGAAAAATTATTCATCATATAGAATTTATTCAAATGAAGAAGAGCGAGCTGCAGGCGGCTCCTCGATCTTCATACATGAAAATATTATTCACAGCCCTGTTGCTCTGTATACAGAGCTTCACTCTGTAGCCGTCCGTGTTTCATTGTCTGAAACAATCGCATTATGTTCCGTGTATATTCCTCCTAACATTTAGTTGTCACCTTTCCAGTTACATAATTTACAACAACAATTGCCAAAATTGTTTATAATTATGGGAGATTTCAATTCCCATAATCCCCTATTGGACAGTAATAACACAAATAATAAGGGCAAGATAGTGGAAGACTTCTTATCGAAGGAGGACCTGTGTTATTTCAGTGATGGTTCTAATACCGTTTTACATAAGGGTAATGGAGCTTATTCTGGTATCGATCTCACTATCACAGATCCATCACTTCTCCTTGATTTTTCTTGGAAGGTGCATGGCGATCTTTGTGGTAGTGACCATTTTCCTTTAATCGTAGAGCATATCGCTTCTAATTCTTTAGAGTGTGTAGCTAGATGCAAATTCGATAAAGCAGACTGGGTCGCATTTAAGATGTTCTGTGAGGCTGATATCTCTCCAGAGACTGTCAATACAGCAGACGATCCTATATTAAAATTTAATGAGCTTGTATCACGAGCTGCCGATAGAACTATCCCTAAGACCTGGAAAAATCCAAAATCCGAAAGCAACGCCAAAATCCGAAAGTAAAGTTCGAGTAACACCTAAGACTTGAACGGGATAGTACAACGACTGGTTGACCCGTATCAATATAATGGCTCGGATGGGGCGGCTTTTTTGCCTCCGGTAAGTCGTCTCAGTGAAGCAGCACTAAATAAAAGAGCGGTGGAAATCTGTCCTGCAACAAGGAGGCACATTACACGTACATGCACCCTAAGGATTCCTTCAGTCGTCATATGACTGAAAATTGTTGAGTACGACGTTAAACCCCATGCACTCAGTCACTCACGTTCGTAATTTTAGAGCTAAAAGTCGTCGAAAACAAAGGTCTGGAACATGATGTAGAAGCTTAAAGGTTTAGGAAAGAAATTAAGAAAGGTCCTGATAACGTGCATTACAAGTTTCTGAATCATTTACCACCTGATCCACTGGGGACTCTCTTGGACTTGCTTAATGATATTTGGATAACTGTTAATTTTTGCATCGTACCAGATCCATACTGATCCAAATAATGGTCCCATAGCTCTTACCAGCTGTGTGTGTAAGACTATGAAACGGATGATTAATGATAGTGGAGCGGATGATTAATGATAGACTTGTTTGGTTTCTTGATACCAACAAGCTTTTATCTAACATTCAATGTGGTTTTCAGCAAGGTAGATCTATAATGATCGCCTTGTTTGATTCAAAACCTTTATTGGCGATGGCTTCATCAATAACGAACATGTGGTGTCCATATTTTTCGACCTTGAAAAGGCCCACGGCACCACATGGAAATATGGTATTTCAAAAGACCTCGCGGATATGGGTGTTAAAGGTCGATTACCAATATTTACATCACAATTCTGATCTGATCGTCAGTTTAAGGTACGGGTGGGTCCCACTCTTTCTGACTCTTATGAGAAGGAAATGGGTGTACCCCAGGGCAGCATTCTATCACCAACTCTGTTTAGCCTAGCAAAAACATTGACGTCTGGCACAGAGAGTTCTTTATACGTTGATGATTTCCTTATATTCTACCAAGCTAAAAATATGAATAACATTAAACGCCAGTTGTAGATTTAAGACCGAGAAATGGGCAACTGAAAATGGTATGCTCTTTTGTAATATACGTAAATTTCATCTTGACCCTGAGCTTAATTTTTGTGATGAACAGGTTAAAATTGTTGGGGAAACAAAATTTTTAGGTATAATATTTGATAGTTAGCCATCTTTCATACCTCATATAAAAATGCTTAAAGCTAAATGTGCAAAGGTTCTCAATATAATTATGGTCGTGTCTAGCACCGATCAGTTTTATTTGGTTTATATCGTTCTTTGGTGAGGTCTAAATTGGATTATGGATCCATCATTTACGGTTCCGTTAGGAAGTAGTATATTAAAATGTTGGACCCTGCTCATCAACAAGGTTCGAGGCTCAGTCTTGGTGCTTTTAGAACCTCACCAGTAGAAAGTTTATACGTGGAGGCAAATGAGCCTTCTTTATATCACCGACGTATAAAACTTAGCCTTCAATATGCTACAAAGCTTAAAGCACATCCAACAAACCCTGCCTACGACTGTGTTTTCAATTCATTATATGTAGATAAATTTAATATATGTCCTAACAAGATCCCTTTGTTCGGTCTTTGCATACGGGACCATGTAGTGGGAGCTAACATAAAGCTGGAGGATATAGCTCCGGTGTCTTTTCCGGAGTCTCCTCCATGGCTTCTCCCACAACCTAAACTAATATTTGATCTATGTAAATATAATAAATCATATACAAATACCTCTTATAATTCAGCAAAGTTTTGCTGAAATCAAGGCTTATTATATGGATGATAAATTTATATATACTGACGGGTCGAAGGATGGGAACAGGGTTGCGGTGGCGGCTGCTCCTGTCTTAGAGCAGCGCGTCACTTCTCTTCGTCTGCCACCTTCATCTCCTATCTTTTCTGCAGAGGCCAAAGCTAAACTCCTAGGCTTATATGTTTCCTCTGGACATGCACAGAGGGCAGTGATTTGTAGCAACTCGCTGTCTTGCCTTTTGGCGATGCAGAATAATAAATTTAAAAATTCATTGATACTTGAAATAATAGCCAAACACGGAAAACTAATTAAAAGAGGTAAAGATATCATATTCTGTTGGATACCAAGTAACACTGGCATCCACGGAAACACGGAGTCGTGGACAGGGAAGCGAAAGCTGCCCTATATTAACCTGTATCTCGGGTTAAGATCCCTTATACTGACGTGAAGTCTAATATCCTTAAGTATATTCCGTCGCCTTTGACAGGGTGAATGGGACCCGCAGATCCATAATAAACTGCATGTCATTCACCCTGTCATCCTGTCCATTGTCAAATATCTCGCAGAGACCAAGTAGTTTTAACGAGGTGTCGTATTGGGCATTCTCATCTACACACAATTTCATCTAGATGGGAGCAGTGCTCCCGAGTGTGTTGGATTTGATAACCAATATGGCATCAAACATACCTGAGTGTGTTGGATGTGATGGCCAATATGGCATCAAACATTGGTTGACTGTGTAGGCTTTGGCCATGTTAGGCAAAGGTTCTACACGGTCAACTCTATATTTGATTATTTGACAGCATCGCTGGCGATGTTGTCATACATTATTTGAAGGTCATTGGCCTATATCATAAAATTATAAATTTTAATTGTCATAAATACCCATAGATAAACAGTTATATAAATATAGATTTATACATGGTACTATAATCCTGGTTTTAGAGTTTTAATTCTAATTTTTCTTTTATACGATTTTAAACATGTATGTGCTTTTTGTTTTGCTTTTGATGTTCATATTATCACCTTGTTCTCGCCACGATATGGCTGAAATATTGCCGATGTGGCGTTAAGCCATAATCATTTATTTATTCATTCGAAAGCTGCCCCTGTATAAACCTGTATCTCGGGTTAGAATACCGTATACTGACAGAGTCTAATATTCTTAAATATGGGTCTTAGAAATGCATAATAAACTGCATGCTATTTATTCTGTCATTGGCTACAATGCCCATATACTTGTCAAATGTCTCGCAGAGACCAAATAGTTTTAAGGAGGTGTCGTATTGGACATTCTCATCTGACACACAGTTTCATCTTAGATGGCAGCAGTGTGCTCCCGAATGTGTTGAATGTGACGCACAATATGGCATCAAACATATCCGGGTTGACTGTGTGGGCTTTGCCCATGTTTCTGCAAAGTTTCTACATAGTGAACTCTATATGATTTATTTGACAGTATCGCTGGCGATGTTGTCATAAAATATTTAATGGCCATCTGCCTATGTCATAAATATAACTTTTAATTGTCGTTAATATCCATAGATAAACTGTAGTATACATATAAATTTCTAGATATACTATTTTAAAAATATGCTGGTTTTCGAGTTTACACTCCTTTTATTTTCTTTTTTGATGGTTTTAAACATGTCTGTACTTTTTGTTGTTTACAGTATCATATCGAAAACCTTGTGACGTTAAACCATAATCATTTATTCTCGATCTCATTGAGACAACGCTGCAGCTGACCTTTTAGGTTATTTATATTTTAGCACGGTGACATATCAGGAAATCATTAACAAATCAAGAAGCCTCTGTACCAATGTTACAGTTTTAGCCGAACAATTGATTTTTATGATGAACGTAGTAGGGGATGGAAAGCTGTCCAGGGGTACACCCATTTCCTTCGGATGAGTCAGAAAGAGTGGACCTCACCCGTGCCTTAACCTTTAGATCAGATAAAAATTTTATTTTAAATATCGGTAATCGATCTTTGAGGCCCATCTCTTTATCTCTAAAATCCCATATTTCCATGTGGTATCGTAGGCCTTTTTAAAGGTCGACAAATATCGACACCACATGTTCATTATTAATAAACCCATCCCGAACGAAGGTTTCAAATCGAACAAGGTCATCTAAAGTTGATCGACCTTCCGGAAAACCACACCGTATATTAGATATTAAATTGTTTGTTTCTGCAAACCAAACAAGCCTATCATTTATCACCCGTTCCATAGTCCACCGACACACCTGGTAACAGGTATGGGGCGGTAATTAGTCGGAGCAGTATGATCTTTACCTGGTTTGGGAAGCGGAATAATAGACTCCTCCTTCCATGACGGTGGAAAATTACCGGTAATCCAAATATCATTATGCAAGTCCAAGAGAATCTTCAGTGGTTCAGAAGTCTCGTAGACTTGAGCAATCGACAACCTAATCAGTAGGACACATATTAAAACTTTGCTCGGCCTTTTTGAGGTTCTTGAAGGCTTCACATTTGGCTCGTAAAACAAGCTCATTGAATTTTGAAACAGCAACATCTGCTGCACTCAGACCCGCTGGGATAATATCAACCCTGCACAACATCTCAAATGCAATCTGATTATCGAATTTCCACCTAGCTACACGTTCGAAAGAATTAAAAATGATATACTCTAGAATAAGACGAAAAGATCACTACCGCAACGATCATCAGATCAACGAAAAAAAGAGTGGTAGAGAGATCGATAGCAAAAGAAGCTCTATTATAATGTTAGAACCATTATAAAAATAACACACTTGCTCCTTAGATAGGAAGTCTTCCAGTAATTTTGCCCTTATTATATATGTTATCACTGCCCCATATACTATTTTCAAACTTAAAATCTCTCATTGTTATAAAAGAGTTAGGTAATTGATCTTTCAAATTATGTAACTGAGAAGCTGACAAAAAGGAGTGTTCGGGTGAATATGCACCCTTCATATGTAATTGTTTTAGGCAATGAAACACGAACGGCCACATCCTGGAGCTCTGTATTCAGAGCAACAGGGCTGTGCAGAATCGTGTTACTTATGAAGATAGATTAGGTGTCTATAGTTCGCTCCTTTCCATTTGAATAAGTAGTGTGCAATAAATAATTTGTAAGAGTTATTTTATCTGTCAGATTTCTTCAGGTGAGTCTCACGAAGACAAAGAGCTGTAGGATTTAATGATTGAACTACCTGTGTTATTTCGATAAAATTTACCTTAAGACGTCGGCAATTTCATTGTAAAATTTTGTCAGACGTACAGGAGATTTATCTGTATGTTTGGACCGAGGACGACCCTTCCTTGGAGATCAGCTAAAAGATCTCACAGGTCCAGGTGATGTATTTATCCACCTCACACCCATGTCGAAGAAACAACATCCTCCAACGATACAAAGTTATGAAAAGTTTGGACAAGTTTCCTAGTGGCCTTAGGGAGGCGCTGTGTGGGACCACTAGATCTATTATATGATTATGAGATTTATTTCCGGACTTAGTCCTGTCAGTTTTGTTTTTGGATTGATAAGGTTCAGGGTTATCAGATTGTTGTGTATTATTTACTGGTTTTATATGCTGTACTGCATTAGTCTGGGTTGAGCAAGAATTACCCGCACGTTAAGCAGACGGCTCAAAAGGTACAGAACACTAGGTTTATCGTTTCCAAATCATGGGGGTCATGGGCCGAATTAAGGAAGTTTGAGTAGCTCGGTTGACCACATTGCCAAATTGAAGTCTGCGGTGAAGTACTAGAACGCGAGGCCAATTTGCGGGCCTTCTGATAAGAAATATTGTTTTTAGTTTCTAAATCTATTATTTGCTTTTCTTTAACGGAAATCTAATAGTCGTTAGGAGGCCATAAGATCTCCACCGAAAATGCAACACTTAACTGTGCTGCTACAGTAGAAACCATCGTGACCTTCACTGCCGCATCTAAAACAACTAGTTTGCATTGGCCCTTCCCGTGACGAAAGTTTTGGCAAGTGAAACAACGTGTTGAGTTAGGGATATATAACACCACATTGACCATATACGTGCCAATGTACTTGTATGATGGAAAAGAAGTACCGTTAAAAAGGTCAAGAGATACGTATTTAATTTTAGCATGTTACCAGTTTTTTTCCTAGTGAAGCGCTTCACTCTAGTAACACCCTGTCATTTTAATTCCTTGCAGATTGCCACTTCGGACAGTTCAATAATATGTTGATTCTTGTCAGGAATTATGCCAGCTGCCAGATATTCAATAATATATATATATATATATATAACTAAAACTCGCTCAATGTGTTCCCCACCCACCAAGGAGTGCCAACATAGACGATATCTGAAGCCGGGGATATACCCAGCAGGAACTCCACCACGAACACCACATGAAGTTTGGCCTTAATGAGCACACCCAATTCCCCACCGCGAACTCCTCCGTCTCCCACCTAATGAAGAAGGTGTCACATTAGACATGTAATACTTGATTGACCCATGAGCCCATGAGTACGTTTTAGATAGCATTTTTGGTTTGTACAGTGTATATTTTTTGATGGAAATAGAAAATTTATTACGTAAATAGTTAAGAAAATCAATGCGCTCGTTTAACCAATATCCCATATTGTACATGGACATATCCACTTACGATATTATCCACTTACGATATTTTCCCGTTATACTACTTATTTGATTTCAAATTTACGCCGTACTCAGGAATATTTTACTTATACGATTGCAGTTAAAATTATTGTAAGAACAACCGGACAGTGTCCAGCGGAAACCCACGACCACTCGTCGGTTGCTGACCGACGTCCTCACGTACGACCGAAGCCTCTACGCAAGTATTCCTGGCATAAATTTCAGAGACACCATCCTTAATTGTTTCAGTGTTTATCAAATCCACTAGGTTTAAAAGAAGCAACAGATATGTGCAAAGGCACGTCTTGCGTGAACAGGACTTTATTCTAAAATCCCAAGGGTGGGCTTAACAGAGATTTTCAATGGGAATATTATTCGACATGAAAGTTGATAGCAATGTACTGAAGGAGTCTGCTTATTCCACATGTAGCGGTTATTAGATTTGGTGTGGTTTACAATTTTAATGAAGGTCAGAACTTGTTTCGACAAAAATTAATATGCCACGGATATTCGATTTTAACCTCCTTAAATGTAACGAGGACAACAGTGCTCCTGTGTCGCGCAAGACTTTCTGGACCGCAATAGAAACGGAACAGGCCAAGCTGCTGATGATTGGCCGGCAGCGTTCTTCTAATCAGTTGTACTGGGAGAGAACGACCCGACGAGAGAAACACAGAACTTACGACAACTAGTGTCAAATTGATTTAGTATGAACTGCACCCTTCAACCGCCAGGCAAGTGTTTTTATTTCTAACTAAATCATAGCTCATCCAATCAAAAACAACCACTTGCATACTTACTGTCCTCGACTGAGAACAGTGGTGATGTAGGTCACACCAATATCTCCCCAACTGACTAAAAACGACATGAAAACCGACTCTGCATTCAAGTCGACACCAAGCCATTAACGACAGAAGCAATAAGACTTTCTTTAGTTCTACTATTTATAAAGGTTACCACTCGTGGGATGTAACATTATTTATTGAAGTACTTGCATTTCTCATTAATAACATCTATGTGAAATTCGGGGATACATTTATCAACAGTGCATAGGTATTCCAATGGGTACCACTTGTGCGCCTCTTTTGACAGACCTATACCTGTTTTCATATGAATACGACTACATGCGCAAATTACTTAAAAATAATATTTTTAAAGCTCGTTCCTTTTCATTTACCAAGCGGTATATTGATGATCTACTGGCGTTAAATTGCCCCCATATTGCTGAAGCGGTGAAGGAAATCTATCCGCCTTCATTGAATTTAAAGGAGACAACAGATAGTCCTCATGGTACATCTTATTTGGATCTATACCTTTCAATTATCGATTTCAATTTTGATATTGTAAATTATCCTTATTTGGATAACAATATATCAATATCCTGCATATTGCCTGTAGATATCTCGCCTTGTAGCATTTATCAGATCTTGCATAAATTGTGATGACTTTAATCTTCGTCATAAGTTTGTCAAGGATACTCCATCAAACGCCTTCGTTCTAAGTTTCTCAAAGTTCACAAGGACTATAACACCCTCGTTGGCCGGTAGGGACAGAGCGTTCAGAGTCTGTGGCGATCTGCATTGTGATCAACCACATAGACCGCACTTTTATTCTTATGTACATGTCTATCGCGTACATGGTATGTAACAACATAGATGGCGCTTGTTGCAGAGTGTACCCGCCTTTCTTGTATACAGATTTTATACAGACCAACATGTCATGTATAACATCATAGAGGGCGCCTGTGTAGTACGAGATCCTTACATATTAACGAGAAAGATGTAATCGTCCGTTACTTTAGAACAACCTGACTTCACACGTCAACACAACCTGACCGGTTAAGGTCTGTAACGCTAGTCAAATTCGAGCTGTATCTAATACCGCTTAACCTGGGGCTAGGGGCTGTAAAGGCAGCCATGCTCATTACGCGACTGACATAGCTTGTTTAATTGTTATTTGACCTGAAACTCATTCATGTACTTTGAACTTTGATATGGAATTTATGCCTGGAATATCAACTGTCTCTCTTGTGTGTTACGGGCTTTATTTCTATTTGCATGATTTCTTACATACCTTTGTCTTTGGGAGCTAGTGTAAACGTTGTTTTCGAAATGGAGTTTGCGAGTATCGACCTGGAACGCCCTTGACGGACTGCGAATGGTATACGAACGTGAGACATGACGCTTATATTTAAGATGAGTTAGTGGAATAGTGTTGTGTTACATGTGGGCAAATGTATAGGTGAAACAAAAATGAAAATAATCACTGTGACTTAAGTATATGTTTCTTGTAATAAATCAATTGAAGATCTCTGCAACTGGCACTCTGCTTCATATTTGTGTCATTCAACTCAACTGGTCGCTAGATGCATTATCTACATAATGTTGAGTAACTTCGCCACGTTGAACAGGCAATCAGTTGGATTTATTTATTTATTTGATTGGTGTTTTACGTCGTACTCAAGAATATTTCACTTGTACGACGGCGGCCAGCATTATGGTGGGAGGAAACCGGGCACAGCCCGGGTGAAACCCACGACCATCCGCAGGTTGATGACAGACCTTCCCACCTACGGCCGGAGAGGAAGCCAGCATGAGCTGGACTTGAACTCACAGCGACCGTATTGGTGAGAGACTCCAGGGTCATGGCGCTGTGCTAGCGCGCTAACCGACTGAGCCACGGAGGCCCCCCAATCAGTTGGAATGCGAGATAATCTTCCTGGAATGCGAGATAATCTTTTGATTAACGACAACTCATAAATTAGCAGAGTAGGGCGACACCATTTGGCTACTGATAAAATACATGCGCCTAGCACATTCAATGCGTGTTTTGGTCACCACTGAGCAGTGTTGACCACCTCTCTAAATATAGGAATGCCTGTTAATTTTGTACATTGGGTACATGTACTTGCTTACATTCGTTTTGTGTTAAACTTTGTTTTAGAAATTGGTGTACATTGGCAGCTATTAACATCATCCATCAATGTACTTTACACAGTGGAGAGGTTATTCAACAGTGAATACAGACGAGTACAGGGAAAGAATCGCATTGAAACACTGTAGCCGAATGAAAGTACCTGACTTTAAAAGAATTAAACCGCGATGCAGTTAACATTGAAATCAAGCTGAATGAATGAATGATTATATATGAGGCCACACCGCAATTTTTCAGCTACTTTTGAGGTAGGACACTTTCGTCATGAAATTGTCAATATCCCAAATCCCAAAATACGGTAATCACATTCAAACTATTATTACTACACGTTTTAGCATAGGGTATAGAAATGGCAAATTTTAAAATAGACCGATGGCTTTTAGGAATTTTATCATAACAGCACCGCATGAATAAAAAAAAAAGATAAGTACGACGTTAAACCAGACGTATACATACATACACCAGCGTCGACTGCGTAAAACACTCATGGAATATGCCCGGATCGAGGATGCCATTTCGTGTTAAAAAGTTGCGGCACACCTCTTGAGAAATACTCTTATTGACTTTACGCCAATGACAGGGTGAACATCTGTAGGTTTCAAGTAAAACAATTGACAGTTGACAATGGACACCATACAAGAAAATGGGAACACAGCAAATGTTGATTGTTTCGGATAAAAAACTTTCTTATAAGAGAAGTTGACATTTATCGTAAGCGGAAAAAACCTATAACAGTTAGGTTTTATTGTTTTGTATTTGACTACTTTTGCGCTGTAATCCAGACTATTTCTCTTAATAGTGTTATTTTCACATTTATTGGCGGAAGCGGAGCTCATGATTTATACGACTAGAAAACTGGATTTCAAAAATAAACCGCCTTCAAGCATCCGTAATTTCTTGTTTCACTTTCTGTCTTCCACTTCTGGTATGTAAATGTGCACCGTTTCCATTAGTGATAGTAATAGATACATTAAGCCAACGTTATTGACAATGCACTAAAGATGTCACAAGTTAAATCTGTCAAATGACCCGGATAAAATGGAACATTTTTTATTGTTATAAGAGAAAATTACCGTACTGGCGGTAATTAGTGAGAAGCAAAGAAATGCGCGAAAACAATGTCAAGAAAAATTGAGATTTTTCATATGTTTTGAAAAAGTACATTGCTATAGCCGAGCGACCAGAAGTCTGAGTTTTCTTTGTTGCAACTGAATACAATTATAATAACTGGTCACATGACAGGCGACACAAAACCAGACGGAAGTATAAATTACAAGGTGTAGAAACGTGGTTCTAACGTCCTTATTTGCGATCGACATAATGCTTCTAAATGTCAAAACATTTCCTGATACACAACAGATGATGATACTGATCAATAAAGTGAAATACACCCTCTCTGACAGGAACAAACCTTTCAATGCAGTCCGGTCTTTAATACCACACGTTTTGGTACTATTGTCTCTGTCTTCATTGTAGAAGAATGTTTAGCAAAGGCTGGTGTACGAAGCACGGTTTCCTGCTTCCACCCAGTCTCTGTACAATTGTTGCATTTTCAGGTGTCTGATTACCTCGATGCTTTCACCGACGTCTTTCTTCTTCCATTGACCTCACAATGCACTGGAAGGATGAACTGTTCTGCACAGACACGACATAACAGTGAATATACGATGTTTGTGACGGACAAACTTGTCAGGAGGTGCTGAACAAAAAGATGTAGAAACCTTGAAGATTTATATTCTACCGGAACCAGTAACCTAACAGTGATTGGACTCTTTACAACAACACTATATTGGCATCGACAGTGACTGTCACGCGAGCTGTCGATAATTTCGGAAATGTAGTATTTTTAGACTAAGATATGTTGTCAATTCAGTAAAAGGAAACACCGACTTCATCCGATCTAATTCATATGAAATTACATGTCTTACATGTCTCTAATTACACGTCCATAGACAAATACAGACTTTCTATGGACAGCTGCTGTCTAGGATACTTGAAGACATTTGGATGCATCTGTACAAATATCTCATCGAATTACTTTGTCCATGTTTGATATGTATGTTCCAAGTTGAAGTATTGGGCTGTTTCAAACCTCAAATATAAAGTCACTGTTAATATTTCACGCCGTTATTTTGTGGATGCACTGAAAATTTCGTCCTATGTATCTTTCTCATTCACTAAACGGGTTTTGAAGATATTTTTCCACCTTCACTGAACTGTAATGAAACCAAAGACTCTCTAGACTGTACAAATATGAGATCTAGATAAGATGTACAAAACGGCTTCCCCCTGTACCAGATATTACAAGACGGATTGTTTCAATTTTGACATTGTAAATTATCCTTACTTGGACAGCAATATACGGAAACGTTCTGCTTATGGCGTGTACATATCTCGCCTTGTACCATTTGCTAGATCCTGTGTGCTGTTGACGACTTCGATCAAACTTATTACTGGACAAACTGGTGTGTCAATGTTATTTCATCAAACGCTTACGCTCCAAGTTTTACAATGAGTCTTCTCTTGTAAGTAAATATGGACAGTCTGGTAAAACCTGTGGCGGTCTGCTTCAGGATTGTTCCCGCGGACATATACACGGTATTTTGATCGCGTTGAATTAGATGGCCACGTTGGGTATATTACCGGTTGCAATCAAAGTGCAACCGAGGTACATATTTTGTTGTTGACGATCCAGCCGCGCTAAAATGAACGAATAAATGAATGATTATGGCTTAATGCTACATTGGCAGTATCTCAGCCATATCGTGGCGAGAACAAGGTAAAAGTACGAGGGCGGTTGAGGTTTTCGATATGATAGTGAAAACATCTAAAACAAAAGAAAATATTATAACATGTTTAAAATTAGATAAAAAAAAACAATTCAAACTCGAAGACCAAAAAAAATTTAGAAGAAATCTGTATGTATATAACTTTAAATCTACAGAGATTTAAAACAATTAAAATTTATGTTCTATGATATAGGCCACGCGCCCTGACATTTTATGACAGCATTTCCAGCGATGCTGTCAAGCAAATTATATAGAGTTGACTGTGTAGAATCTTTGCCGAACATGGGCAAAGTCGACCCACTCAACCGGAATGTGTTTGATGTCGAACATTGTGTGTTAGACGAGAATGCCCGATACGACACACCCGTTGGGTTTCCGGGGTGGTAAGAATCGGGCCTCAGCCCTCTAGGCAAGCTTGTCGTAAAAGACGACTACTCTAGAGCTCTCCTGTGTGAGCCCGGTGAATATAATAGGCTCACATCTTCGCGGTTGCGTGAGAGGCAACCGGAAAGCCAGCTCTTTACCGTGTGTTGCGCCCCGTAATCTCCGAGGACGGGATCCTGGTGGCTGAGGTTGTGTTGGTCTTGCGATATCCTCACCTCCAACACGCCACTTTGGCCCTTACGTGGAGAGAGACGGGATGTCGGATAGGCCCAGTTCGATCAATCGGCTGGTCACGTCAAGTTTGTCCCGTTTGGTCATTTCTTTCAGTGACTGCGATGTGAAGTGGTATTTCCCCAAATGCTCTTGTTCGGGGTCAGTGTAGAAGACGGTGGCTAATGGGCCAATCGAGTAGATTGGATTTAACCTTTGGTATAACTCAATCTGTTCGAGTATACCGTGCGTGGATTCCCTGTTTCTAGTCCTCTGCTGGTCATCCGCAGGGGTCTATTCGTCCCTGTTGGCACTTCGTGGCGGGTGGGGGCACGTGAGGTGAAATTAATATAAATATATTATGGCTTCCCCTGGGATTATAACAGTGGCTACCAAGAGAAGAAAAAATTGACCTTGCTGATATGGGGCCTTAAAGGCCGATTATCAATATTCATAATAGAATTTTTATCTGATCGTCAGTTTCGGATGCGGTTTCACTCTTTCCGGCTTTCATGATCAGGAAATGGGTTACCTCAGGGCAGTATATTATCGCCAACAGTGTTTAGCACAGAAAATAAATA